>NW_026125835.1:47500-159671 GCF_943737965.1 Phodopus roborovskii
TATAGTCTGAAGGCAGAAAACATGCTACTCATGAAATTTTTGTTTTCCTGTAAATGCAATGGATAGTTTACTCCATGACTTAAATATACAATTTTGAAACTCTAAGGACATAATTTTTCATCTTCTGTTATTTTTAGATCATTTGTGACTTTGGAGTGGGTCATATTTTAAATCAACTTGCAGTGTTACAGATTAATGAGGTCTGTTTATTAAATATTTCTGCAAAAATAATTGGTAACCACAAATAAAGTGTTTAAGATACTTGGTCTAAAGCATGTACTGAAGGAATACATTCATTTATTTAAGAAGGGATAATCAAGAGAAGCAACAAACTGGGATCAAGGACACCAATGACATAAAGAGTGAGCCTGTCTCAGAAACATAATTCTAAAAAGCTGGATGTGCAGCTGTTCTATAGTTTGCCATTAAAATGAGAAATAACTCCATAGACTTAAGAGATAAATAAAGAATATCTTCGTTATGATAGCATGCATCTTTTTATAGCTAATGGGAAAATGGGACATAGCCTAAAACAGATTTGTTGGGGGATTTTGAGACAGGGTTTCCCTGTGCAATAGCCTCAGTTGTAGTGACACTAGCTGTGACCATGACATTGGTTTCAAACTCACAGAAATCTGCCTGCCGGTGTCTCCTGAGTACTGGCATTAAAGGCAAGCACCACCATAACCTGGATCCTAAAACAGACTTTTGCATTACATAGATGATGCCATTTTTAAATTCTTTCAGGGTCAGACTACAACTGAAACTTTGAAGAATTTAAATAGTAATAAAAAACAGCAAGTAAGGCCAGGAAGGCAATTAAAAACTTCAACAAAAAAATTCTACCATAATTATTCAATAGTACAAGAGTGACATGAAACAGACATTCACACTTCACTGACAGGTCTTGGGGTAGAGGTGTGTGAAGATGAGGGAAGTGGAAAGGTAGAACAAAGAAAAGATAAAACCTGGGGAAGGGATGTCTTGCTTAAATTCACCAGTATGCATGTCTCACCTGGTCATCATTATACTCTTAAAGTCCAAAGAAGAATGCTCTAAAGCTAGTAAAGTAATAAACTTGGTAGCCATAGCTAGGGCAAGCAGCAACAGAAGGAGAGCCTCCTCCTTCAATACCCTTTATACATGCAGGATAACACCAGATGGTGAGACTCATATTAAGGTGAATCTGATTCTTCCTTATGTGTTTTGTTTTATTATTTATTTCATTTTTGATTACTGACAGACTCCTTAGTTCTGATATTAAACATGTGCCCTTCCACCATGTAGTTAAAGACAGATCTCATCATCTAATTCCATATAAAGCTTCTCTGAGTTGCTTTAACAGTTCTGTAACACATTCTGCCTGCCTGTCCCATCTGAAATCCTATATGAGAACCCATTCCAAGTTGTCATGGGTACAGAGAGCTCAAATAACAACTATTGTCCCTAAGATATTATTTTTCCTACTAGAGGTTGTCTGGGCCTTTTTGGTGAATATCTCCTATCTAAAAGCAATATATTTGGGCAGAGCAGTATTCCATTGTGTAGATGTGCCACATCTTCATTAGCCATTCTTCAGTTGAGGGTCATCTAGGTTGCTTCCAGATTCTTGCTATTACAAATAGTGCTGCTATGAACATAGTTGAACAGATGTCTTTGTTGCATTGATGTGAATCCTTTGGGTATATGCCTAAGAGGGGGATTGCCAGGTCCTGTGGTAAACTAATTCCCATTTTCCTGAGAAACCACCATACTGATCTCCAAAATGGCTGTATGATTTTGCATTCCCACCAGCAGTATAGGAGTGTTCCAGTTTCTCCATATCCTCTCCAACATAAGTCATCACTGGTGTTTCTAATTTTAGCCATTCTGGCAGGGGTAAGATGGTATCTCAAAGTTGTTTTGATTTGCATTTCCCTGATAGCTAAGGATATGGAGCATTGTCTTAAGTGTCTTTCAGCCTTTTTGATTTCCTCCATTGAGAATTCTTTCTTCAGTTCTGTACGCCATTTCTTAATAGGTTATTTGGTGTTTTGTTGACTAGTTTCTTGAGTTCTTTGTATATTTTGGAGATCAGCCCTTTGTCAGATATAGGTATGGTAAAAATCTTTTCCCAGTCTGTGGGCTGCAGTTTGGTCTTGTTCACTGTGTCCTTTGCCTTACCGAAGTTTCTAAGTTTGAAGAGGTCACATTTATTAATTGTTTCTTTCAATGTCTGTGCCCCTGGAGTTATGTTCAAGAAGCGGTCTCCTATACCAATTTGTTCAAGGGTACCTCCTACTTTCTCTTCTAACAGGTTCAATGTGGCTGGATTGATGTTGAGGTCTTTGATCCATTTGGACTTGAGTTTTGTGCATGGCGACAAACATGGGCCTATCTGCAGTCTTCTACACACCCTCATCCAATTGTGCTAGCACCGTTTTTTGAAGATGCTGTCCTTGCCCCATTTTATAATTTTAGCTGTTTTGTCGAAAATCAGGTGTTCATAGGTGCATCGATTAATATCAGGATTTTCAGTTTGATTCCATTGGTCTACCTGTCTATTTTTATGCCAATTCCAGGCTGTTTTCAGAACTATAGCTCTGTAGTAAAGCTTAAAGTCAGGAATGGTTATGCCTCCTGGAGTTCTTTTTTTGTATAGGGAGGGTTTTTTGGCTATCCTGGATCTTTTGTTTTTCCATATAAAGTTGATTATTATCCTTTAAAGGTCGGTGAAGAATTGTGGTGGGATTTTAATAGGGATTGCATTGAATCTGTAGATTGCTTTTGGTAAGATTGCCAATTTTTACTATGTTTATCCTACCTATCCAAGAGCATGGGAGATCTTTCCATTTTCTGGTATCTTCTTTAATTTCTTTCTTTAGAGTTACAAAGTTCTTATTATATAGGTCTTTTACTTGTTTGGTAAGTGTTACACCAAGATACTTTCTGTTGCTTGTGGCTATTGTAAAGGGTGGTGTTTCTCTGATTTCTTTCTCTGTCTCTTTGTCATCTGAAAAAAGTAGGGCTACTGATTTTTTTGAGTTTATCTTGTATCCTGCTAGTTTGCTGAAGGTGTTTATCAGCAGTAGGAGTTCCCTTGTAGAATTTATTGTGTCGCTTATGTAAACTATCATATCATCTGCAAATAGAGACAGTTTGACTTCTTCCTTTCCAATTTGGATCCCCTTGATCTCCTTTTGTTGTCTTATAGCATTAGCTAGAACTTCTAGTACGATATTGAAGAGATATGGAGAGAGAAGAAAGTCTTGTCTTGTTCCTGATTTTAGAGGAATTGACTTAAGTTTCTCTCCATTCAGTTTTATGTTGGCGGTTGGTTTGCTGTATATTGCTCTTACTATGTTTAGGTATGTTCTTGTTATCCCTGACCTCTCCTAGACCTTTATCATGAAAGGCTGTTGAATTTTGTCGAAGGCTTTTTCCACATCTAGGGAGGTAATCATATGGTTTTTCTTTTTCTGTTTGTTTATATGGTGGACCACGTTGATAGATTTTCATATTTTAAACCATCCCTGCATTCCAGGTATGAAGCCTACTAGGTCATGGTGGATGATTTCGCTAATGTATTCTTGAATTCGGTTTGCCAGTATTTTATTGAGTATTTTTGCATCGATGTTCATCAGGGATATTGGTCTGTAGTTTTCTTTCTTAGTTGTGTCTTTGTGAGTTTCGGGTACCAAAGTTATTGTGGCCTCATAAAAAGAGTTTGGTAAAAAACCTCTGTTTCTATCTTGTGGAAAATTTTGAGGAGTAGTGGTATTAGTTCTTCCTTGAATATTTGGTAGAATTCTGCGCTGAATCTATCTGGCCCTGGACTTGTTTTGGTTGGAAGGCTTTTGATGGCTGCTTCTATTTCATTGCAGATTATAGGTCTATTTAAGTTGTTTGTCTGTTCTTGATTTAATTTTGGTAAGTGATAGTTACCAGAAATTTGTCCATTTCTTTTGAATTTTCTATTTTTGTGGAATACAGATTTTCAAAGTATGACCAAAAATTGTCTGGATTTCCTCTGTGTCTGTTGTTATGTTCCCCATTTCATTTCTGATTTTGTTAATTTGCATGTTCTGTCTCTGCTTTTTCGTTAAATTGGATAAAGGTTTGTCTATCTTGTTGATTTTCTCAAAAAACCAAACCTTTGTTGCATTGGTTTTTTGTGAGATAGGCAGATCTCTGGGAGGGGCCCAGAACTCCAGCAGAGGAGGTGGTCAGAGACCAAGCAGGTGGAAATTGTGGGTGGTCCCCCGTGGATAGTCAGATCTCCTTTGTTCAGAGTTGCTCTGAGAAATCTCTGAAGTAGGGTGGACTCCAAACTCTGTCCCAGTGCTCAACCAGAGCAGCAGGACCGTGTGTGTGGCAGGGCACAGGGTGGGGGGTTAGGCTAGCGGTGGGGATGGGTGGGGATGTATTAGAGCTCCAAGGGTGCTCTCAATGGGGACCTGAGACAGGAGCAGCAGGATCAGGGGCCAACCCAGGGAGTTTGGGTGGGGGGAGGGGGGAAAAGTGGTTGTAGGGGACAGGCAGCCCTGATTGGGCCCAGACTCACCTCTGGCCAATAGCCTGCAGAAGAGGATAAGGGCTGAGCTGGAACTTGAGAAGGTTTGTCAGGATAGTTGGATCTCACTGGAAACTGGCACTCTCCAGCTGAGACCTCTTTCTTTGGCAGAGCCAGGATTGGGGAGTAAAGGATCTTGCCCACATGAACTCAGTGTGGACCTGCAGAGATAGGTGTTTCTCTGGGAGGGGCCCAGGACTCCAGCAGAGGAATGGCGGTGGGGTCAGAGACCAAGCCCATGAAAATTACTGGTGGTCGCACATGGATATTCACGTCTCCTTTGTTTAGAATTGGTCCGAGAAGTCTCCAAAGTAGGGTGGACTGGTCATAATGGGTTTAAAGAAATAAACGGTGCTTTATTTTTGATATTACAAAAAGACATTACAGGATGTGTAATTGTTTTTAAAAACAGATTTAAATATTCAAATTTATAAACTTACAAGATATTGGTGCATTTATTATATTGTTAATGTCTGTTCTTAAATCAAATGTTCAAAATTAAAGGTCACAGCCATAAGCTCTATATACTAACCAAAAGTTGAGATTCTCTTTTTTTATGATACAAAAGGCAATGCATTTTTATTTTGTTAAATTAGGCAAGCATAAGCTATTTAGATAAATTGAGTCTAATAGATGGTTCATGTTTCCCTAAATGGAGTTTCAAATTAAAATCAGTATTTTTAAAGGTAAACCTGACAATACAAAGTTCTAATTTTGTAAAAGCTGTTTAATCTGCTATAAAATGTGAAGAAACACAAGTTACTAGCCATCCTTATCAATTAACTCTTGGTTATAATCAAACTAAGTATTAATGATTAATAACAGGGATAAACCTCACTCTGTCACCTATACATGTTCTAAAAAATTAAGGTTAAAACAAGTAACTGAAACAAAGTTGGCTATTTAGATATATCTAGACAGACTTCTTATAATACAGAGATCTGTAGAATAAGACATTTAAATGTTAACTAAAAAGCTGTAATAATATCAGACATAGAATCACAGATCCTAACAATGACTCTAGGACTCTGAAGAAGATTATGAGGCAGCATGGATAGTGATGACACTGACCAGGGAGCAAGATGCTCAAATACAATGTCTGTTTACAGGTTAAACCCAGCTTAGACTTTTTAGAGGCTGCAGGGAACTGAAAAATTGCTTGCACCACCTTGGCCTAGATAAAATAAGGTCAGAAATTTCCATGACCCTCTTCCACAGAGAAAAGACAAACAAACAACAACAAAAACACAACTCTCTCACATTATGTAATTTGTGAAGAACTTCTGCCCTCAATGCCATAGACAATTGGTTATGGATAGGAGTATATCGACTTGTCCCCCTTTTTTTTGTAGATTGGACAGTTAATTAAATATATCCTTCGATCTGAAAGTATTGTTGGCTGGGCTAATCATAATTTTGTCAGCTTGTCAGTATTAGGCAGCCTTAATTTGGCTCCGAAGTAAGGATTTAAAAATATAAAGACATAAAAGTAATTTTTGATCATTTATTTATTAATTATGCATACACTTTTCAGCCTGCATATAGTTCACAAAGGCATAAGTACATGCCTGCTGATTTACAGATAACGAATATCTAATTTTTCTAAAATCTGGATTTCAGCACAGATTGGTAATGATAATATATCTAAAAATTTTATGTCCTTTTATATAACACAGTTCATATAGGCTTCAGAGGAACAAATGTCATAAAGCTTGGATCCACTTCTTACAGGGCAAAAGGACTTCAGATAAGTACAGCTATTCTGAGGATGGGATTTTCTCCCTGGTCTTGCTGTCCTTCTTGAACACTAAAGGTAAGGAACTAAGAGTTCCAATTAAATATATACGTTTTAACTTCTGTTCCCACTTTGAACATGTCTCTGCCAATTTGTGCTTCTGACAGATGAGAATCAGTTGCTGACGAAAGCATGATCCTCAATATTGGTCTCCCTGGACTTATGGTGAACCAGTACAGCCAATGTGAATCTTCAACAGGGTCTACAAACCAATGCCTGTGATAAATGTTCGATTTCCTGAATCCCCCTTCCTTTTGTTGCAAAAGTAATACAGGCATATCTATGACACAATGGTGTTTTGATTTTCAAATAGCTGTCACCTGGAGTTCTACAGCCTATAAAGCCGCCTTGAGCAGCTTGTTACTATTATGTCTACTGGTTTCCTCAACCTCAATGAAGTAACTCCTGACTGCAAAAGAAAAGGTTTTTATTGCTAAAAATCCAACCAGTTGGGACCTCACTTTATTGGAAAAGAAAGGTAATGGCCTAAAATAGTGAAGTGTTTTTAACAGAATAAACAGACAGGGAGGCTTGAGACCATTAGTCTCAGTGACAAGGTTTCCAAAATACAGGCAGTTTATAGAGTACAAATTTAATTTACAAGGTCATCATGGATCTAAGTTAATAGTATCTGTCATTTGTTTATGCAGGATTGATAAGCACACCTGAAAGGTTGGGGGATTTTCTATGTTTTTACTTCTTCTGAGAACAGTTTGTAGGATCTGAACTCTCTAATCAGGGATTTATCTACTGGCAGAAATTCTTGTTCTCTTTATTCTTTCAATAAGCCCTAATTTTATACTGTTTGGTTATTAATTTTAACATCACATTCCCTCTTTGCTATGGACATTAGAGGACATATATATATATATATATATATATATATATATATATATATGTATGTATGTATATATGTTTGGAACTCTGTATTGATCAAGAAGGAAATCAAGACAAGGGAAAAAATTCCATTCTCAGGAAAGTTGTACTTGTCCGCAGTCCTTTTGACTGGATCCAAGCTTTACGACATTTGTTCCTCTGAAGACTATATAAACTGTGTTGTATAAAAGGATATAAATGTTTTAGATATATTATCATTGCCAATTTGTACCAAAATCTATATTTTGAAAAAGTAGATATTGGGTATTTGTAAAACAGCAGGAATGTACTTATGCCTTTGAGTCCTAGGAAAACCTGCAGATTTGGGTTAGAAGCTTGTACATTTTTCTTCTGTCAAGAGAGATCCACGTACAGATTGGTCAGACAAACCTCAGGCCTGATGAAAAGTCCTTCACATTTACACTTAGATGACAACCAAAATAAATCATACAACCTTGAGCTTTTGACTCAACAGCTGGGAGTCACTGCTCAATAGCTTAAGAAAACTTAATTAAATGGTAAGCTCTGAATTTTTATATTGTATATTATTGTTCTATCTTTAAGACTTATATGTCTTGGACTAGAGAGATGGCTCAGAAATTAAGAGTACTGGCTGCTCTACTAGAAGTCCAGAGTTCAATTCACAGCAACTACATTGTGTCTCACAAACATCTATAATGAGATCTGGTACCTTTTTTGGGCATGCAGACATGTATGCAGGCAGAACACTGTGTGCATAATTAATACATAATTGTTCAAAAAAAAACTTATATGTCTTCATATTTTTAAGATCCTTTTTTAGGAGCCATATTAAGGCTGCCTTTACTGCCAAGGTCACAAAGTTTTGGTTAGCCAAGCCATCAATAGTATCAGAGACTTTTGAAGGATAAATTTTATGTAACTTTTGAATCTATTTAAAAAAAAATGACAGGGACCATTCCTTATATTACTAGCCATAATCAATTGTCTATGGAATTGAGGGGAGACATTTTTCATCAAGTGCATAATGTGAGAGGTTTTTTGTTGTTGTTTTTGTTGTTTGTTGTTGTTGTTGTTTTTCCTCTGTGGAACTGTGGCTTGGAAATGTCTGACCTTATTTTGTCTAGGCAAAGATGGTGCAGATAATTTTCCAGTACCCTGCAGCCTCTATACAGTCTGAGCTGGGCCCTATCTGGCAGCAGGCATTGTATTTGAACATCTTGCTCCCTGGTCAGTGTCATCACAGTCATGCTGCCCCATAATCATCTTTAGAGACCTTGGATCTCTGATTCCTTGCCTGATATTATTACAGCTTTTTAGTTATCATTTAAATGCCTTATTCTACAGATATCTGTAGTATTCAAGTCTTTCTAGGTAGATCTGAATAGACCACTTGGCTTTCAGTTACTTGTTTTAAGCTTTAACTTTTAGAATATGTAAAGGAGACAGAGTGACGTTTATTCCTGTTATTAATCACTAATACTTAGTTTGACTATAACCAACAGTTAATCTATATGGAATGGCTGATAACTTGTGTTTCTTAACATTTTATAATAGGTTACCAGCTTTTATACAACTAGAACTTTGCATTGTCGGTTTTAGCTTCAAAAATACTGATTTTAATTTGAAACTCCTTTTAGGCAAACATAAAACATCTGTGTGACTCTATTGTGGTTAAATAAATATCAGGATAAACAATTAGGCCGAGGGAGAAATAACTTACAACCTAGACAGATGAACACCAGCAAGTTCCACCAGACACTCTCCTGTCCCGTGTCCTGCCAGCAAGAAAGCTTTTCCCGGTTCTTCCTCAGATCTTACACAGGTCACTTCCGCTCATGGCTCCACCCCCCCCCCAATGGGCATGGTCAGTGCCCCAGAAGGACTATCTCACTACAATTCCCCTTTTAGTCTAAAGAAAAGATTTAGGCATAATACAAGACTATATACAAAACAGTGAATAACAAGTGTGCTCTAAGAAGAGGAAAATCGAGTACAAAATGACCTACATATCTAGTCCTAGGGAGAAGGCATAATGGAGTTTACAATAGAGTTGTCTTAAGTTGGAAAACGTAAGTCTAGTACCTAATATATCTAAGTAGAAAGAGAGAATAATAGTTGTGATAGTTTAATCTTCAACCTCATCAAGACCTGAGAAGGAAAAAATGATACTAGGGTAGACAGGAAGTGCAGATGGGCAACTTCCAAAAGGTGCAGCAAGGACAGAAACAGCAAGCCACCTGGACAGTCACCCTAGGTCTCACAGCAACATTGGTACACCCAGTATTGGCTAAGGCCAAGAGAACTTGACAGACAACAACAGCAGGGAGGTAGAATGGCCGTCTTACACTGACTTGGAAAGGTCCAGCAGTCTTCTACATTTGTCTGCTGCAAGCACATAGGACTGCATGTCCAAATCAGTGGTCAAGGTGGGGGCAGTTCTTTGCCCAACAGGCCATTAGCTGAGGCAAGAATGAACTCCAGCAGGAGCAACAACGGTGTCCAACATATTTTCGGGAAAGTGCACGGTGCTGTCAGGAGCAACAGTGTCTCATGTCAACGGAGTATTAATATTAAAATATTTAAATGCCATGTTCAGCATATCTATGAAGTGATTGAAGATTAAGCATCTATATCTGACTAATCTCAGGTCCAGGGAACATGAGTGAAGAAAATCTGTAATACTCAGGAACTTAGCTAAAAAAAATGATTGAAACTTCCCTGAGTAAAGCTGGAACAAATACTTAAACACTGTAACTATACATATACATACATATAAATCCCTAAAATAGATGTAGAGTAGAAATGTCAAGAAAAGAGGTAGAACTATAAAGGGCAGCATGATAAATATCCCAAATTGTATCAATATATTAAATGTCTTGAATACAAGAAAAGTATACATACATAGGATATGATGAGAAATAATGTGCATAAAACATCATAAGTCGAAAGATTTCACACAATATAACAAAATATAAACTTAATTTTACATAGCTTACCACATATAAGAATAAATAACAATGTAAGCTGTAAAATACTATCTCATTCTTACTCAAATTCAGGAGAAAATAGGCTAACTACCTATATCCCATCTAAACCATTCCCTATTCCTGTCTAAAAGATAATCCTGAGTGTAAGCATCACCTTCCATACCCAACACAAAATAACTAAAACCAACCCAAAGAAAATGACTATTATCCCAAAATTACAAGGGTAACAAAAGGGGGCGTCATTATCTTAAGGTTACTTCCTGCTGAAATGGGACGATGATTGCTCCAATGTATCCTGTAGGAAGAAAATTTTTAGCAACCGAAATTCTCAACAGAACTGGCTGTGACATATGTAGTTAGTCACTGTATGGCAGAAAATGCTTGAATGTAGTTCTATTTGAAACTTTGACCAGGGTGTAATAAGAAGGTGCATCATTACAGCTAGCTAGTCATGAGTTGTCTCAAGCATAACAGTCTCAAACCGGTTTTAGGGTGACGTTTGTAGTTCAGATGCATCAGGTTAAGTCAAGTTGAAATGATGATATGGGGCCCCATCTTCTTTCCAGAGAGTTCAAAGACTGCTGTTAGGAATCGTTATTATTCCTTGTGGAAAACTTAAACATCAATATTAAAGTAAAATTTTCAAGTTTTAAGGTATGCATTAGGGAAAGACAACAATCAGCATTAAAATGTATGTGAGAAAATTAGCAATTCAGAGAGAAAATTTTATAACTAACCCCATTTAAATGAAAACAAACATTTATAAACAGCTTTTTTAAAACTATAACTTTGCATTGTCAGTTTTAGCTTTAAAAATACTGATTTTATTTTGATACTCCTTTTAGGGAAATATAAAACAGCTGTGTGACTCAGTTTATCTAAATAACTTATGCTTCCAAATTTAGCAACAACAAGGATGGATTCCCTTCTGTATCATAAAAAATGAGCATCTCAACTTTTGGTTAGTATATACACTGTATGGCTGTGATCTTAAATTTTAGCCCTTTGATTTAACTACAAACATTAACAATGTAATAGAAGCACAAATACAATGTAACTTTCTGAATTTATACCTTGAAAAACTCTTATAAAACAATTAAACTTCCTGTAATTTCATTTTATAATATCAAATTTAAGGACCCTTTATATCGCTAAACCCATTACGACCTGAGTGACTGTTAAATTTATGTTAATTTCCAGTGTTACTAATTGTAACAGTTTAACTGGTTTTAATTTTTAACAGCATTAGACATAAAACAGTATTAATGCCATCTACATTAAAAGAACATCTGATTTTCTGATAATCTGAACTTAATGACCAGTGCTCAGAGATAAATTTTGAGCTGAGTGCTATTAGCATTGGACAGCAAAAATGTTTAAACCATTTTTGTTTTAGCTCTATTCTTGCAATAAACAGGTTTCTAACAGGAAACACAGATAGAACTTTTTCTTGAGAGAAATAAATGGAACTTTTAAACAGTTAACCTGGTATCGTCAAAATTTTTAACTCATATTATTAATCTTGAATTTGCTTTTGTATATATGAGAGCCCACAGCAAACAGTTTACATCTTCCTCTGACCTATTTACTATTTTTCTTTGAACCTCTATATCTTTTAACATTATATTTAGTCTCTTTCTCTGATTTTTCTCAGACATCCCTAGTGTAGATAAATCTCTCCTTTTCTGTTTTTCTTTTTCTTTTTTCTTATCACTGAATCTTACTCAGAGGTGCATGCCTGTAAGGAGTACGGTTTTTCTGCCTGCCGCCGCTGGTCTTGTCCCGCCTCCACGCCATCCCCAAATAACGCACAGAGACTCTGTATTTGATATTATGCTGTTGGCCAGATGCTAGTTTCTTATCGGCTAGCTCTGTCTTAATTATTAACCCATTTCTGCTGATCTATGTATTTCCATGTGGTCTTTTCTTACCGGGGAGTGGGGCAGGCGTCTGGTCTCCCCAGTCTCTCCATCTTGACTCCTCCTTACTACTTCCTCTTCCTCCTTGTCTCCTAGTCCCTCCTATCTTCCTTTCCTATTGGCCAACAGTGCTTTATTATTAACCAGTATGAGAAACATATACAGAATGACATCTCCCATCATCTCCTCTATTCTGTCTAAATAAAAACAAGGGTTTTAACCTTAACATAGCAAAATATATCACATAACAGTTATCAAGTAAGAATCACAGCTAACAATATTTAGTCCATTAACATTTAGCAAGACTAAAAGAAACTATTCTATCATCTATCCTATATTTGTGAATCTAAAGTCCTATATGTAACTTATCTTTAAACCTAACTAAGGAAAACTATAACCATAACTATTTGTCTTCAACTCCATCAAAGACCACAGAAGGATAGTATATAAACTCTAGAAATGACAGAGACAACTCACTGCCTGGTCACCCGAAGTTCTTTTATAATCTTCCATCTTCAGCCCATAGGCCATAGTGTGTCTAGCTGACTCTTCAGCAAAGCAGGAAACTTTAAACTGTATTCTTGTATTGGCAGTTTGACAGTCACTTTTCTCTGTGTCCTGCATACTGTCTGGCAGACTCTTCCATGAAGCAGGATCTCTGTAGCAATGTCCATCGTGAATCAGGAGTCACTTTCCTGTGGGTCCTGCATGTCCAGTTTATACATCACAAAGTCAAACAGTCCAGACAAGAGCAGTATCTTGTCCAAATGGCTAGTCTTGCTATATTGAAAGCAAACTTCATAACACGTTTCTTCTATGTCCATCTTCCTTTCTGATATAAACGGTGTTGCCAGGAGCATTTATGTCTCACTGTCAAGAAAAACCCTAAACCATTTTAAATGCCATATTCTGTAGGTCTTTGAAAGGTTTGAAGAATGCCTATCTATCTCAAATACATCTCTGTGTATCTTGAAAAATCTAACTAACTTAACTCTAATCTTTGACTATCATAGGTTACTATCTAAAATCTGTAGTAAATTATACATTACATTTTTAAATGAGCTATATAAACACAACATCTAAACAAGAGGACAAATATACTTAATCACAAAATTGACCTTAAATTGTATCAATAAATGAAAATCCATTCCAAAAACAAGTATTCATATCTATACTATAATCCCCTTTTAACCTTTAAAAAGAATTGGCTGTGATCATTACCCATTTATAACCAAGTCCATTTAAATGAAAACAAACATTTATAAACGATATTTGGGAATTTGGGCGTCGTTCTTTCCAAACTACTTCCTGCTGATAGGGGGCGCTGTCATGGGGATCCTAAGAGGATGCAGAAATCCTGGCTGTAGTCTGCAAGGCTGCCTTGTTCAAGCTGTTTTGAATGTTGGATCACCAGGAACACTGTTTCAGGGGGTCTGGCTTGATCAAACCACCTTTGTCTTGAAGGAATCCACAGCTTTTCATTTTCTGTGGAAACAAAAATAGAAATCCTTTTCCCCAGTAACTTGTCCTTGAACTTAAATGTTGGAGTCAAAGCATTTTTAAAATATATAAATTGAATTAATCCAGCAGCATTTCCTTTATCAGTTGTTATTTTCTCAGCAGACAAACAATATAGAGACAACACAATAGCATACAGTAACCAGATTCTCTCTGAGCTTTTCATCTTTACGTGGCTTTATTATTACTCTGTTTCTTTTACTTTTTATTTTTTGAGACAGGGTTTCTCTGTGTAACTCTTATCTGTCCTGGAATTCACTCTGCATACCAGGTTTACTTTGAAATCACAGAGATCTGCTTGCCTCTGTCTCCTGAGTGCAGGGATTAAAGGCGTGTGCCACCACATCCACTTCCTGTCTTTTTAAAACCATTTTTTTTTTAAATTCTCTCCCAAGCCTATGTATTTTTTAAAACACACTGCAAACCTTTAGAGGTTTTTCTTCATATGAATCTGTCTTTACTGTAAATCTTTATCTTTTTCTGGCCATGACTCTTTATCTGTTAAACAACAACATTGTTAAAATGAAAGTCTTTGTTGTTTCTGCCTTGGTTATCAAAGATGGTAGTGGGTACCTTTACCGCCAGCAATGAAAGCTGTAGTCACTGCCCTGGTCAACGCTGCCATCTAGCAGGCATGCTGCCGGCTTGGAGATGTGGTCACTGCCATTGCCATCTCTCATGCACACCAATAAATTGTTAGCAGAGTTATTTAAAAGCCTTGTGGTTTTTTGCCGCTTATGCTGAGTCAGGAATCCTCCCTTTAAGGAGCCGAACAAATATCTGCTTGTCTCTAGCAAAACAGAGTCCAACCGAGAAAAATGCTGTTACCAAGAAACCTTGCTTATCTCTTTTCTTTTGTTTCTAAAACCCTTTTTTAACCTTTTGTTAAATTTTAAGTGGAAGTTCTTACTAGCCACGTGGGCGCCATCTCTAAGGAGTACAGTTTTTCTGCCTGCCACCGCTGGTCTTGTCCCGCCGCCACGTCAGCCCCAAATAACGCACAGAGACTCTGTATTTGATATTATGCTGTTGGCCAGGTGCTAGTTTCTTATCGGCTAGCTCTGTCTTAATTATTAACCCATTTCTGCTGATCTATGTATTTCCATGTGGTCTTTTCTTACCGGGGAGTGGGGCAGGCGTCTGGTCTCCCCAGTCTCTCCATCTTGACTCCTCCTTACTACTTCCTCTTCCTCCTTGTCTCCTAGTCCCTCCTATCTTCCTTTCCTATTGGCCAACAGTGCTTTATTATTAACCAGTATGAGAAACATTTACAGAATGACATCTCCCATCACATGCCTGAAGTGAAATCTTATTTATTTATTTAATTCCTGACTCTACCTTCTTGCTATGGTGCTTTTCCCTGAACCTCTCTGCACCCTCTGCTCTCTTAACTGTTGGCTCCTTTTACAGATTATGTGGGATACACCAGCTCTCCTTTTATGTTATCTTTCATTATTATAATTTTATTTTTATCTCCTTTCTACTCTTCTAGATCTGGCCAATCCTTTTTCCTGTTCTTTCTTTTATTGCTTAGAGAAGTGTAATCATACTTGTAACACCTGAAGTTCCTTCTGATGTTCTCTGTGCTACTTTGATGAGTTGTGTTGACCTATAAATCTCCAGACCCATTTGAATTGTTTACTAGACCACTGTGTCTTACTGTTTTCTTTGCTTCAGACTGATTTTACTATGTCTGCCATCACATCTATTTACCATATATTTTGTTAGTTGTATTTTTTTAGTTGACATAAAAACCTTTACTATATTTTTTCTCCCCCAAAACGACTTATCCTCCACCTCACCCCCCCACCCCGTACCTGCATGCTTCTGTGTGGTCCCTCCAGTCACAGTCACTGCCACCTGAGGAGAAGAGGGAAGGGCCAGGGGCAGCTTCAGTCATTCACCCCCATAGATCAGAATTCCTCTTCTTTCTGAATGCCCACCAGCTGATCCAATGTACCTAGGCCATCAGCAACACAGCATCGTTCCTGGATGATCATGGCTTAGGACTTCTATATCAGGAGGAGCTGGATGCTGTTTACCCTGGTTTTCTGCATTACCACCAGCCTGGAAGTTCCTGGCCTGGGAATTTTTGTTTGCTTGTTGTTTTTTTTTTTTTTTTTAATTTCTGATTTTTTTTTACATGTCGATCCCAGTTCCCTCTCCACACCTCCCTCCATCACTCCCACTTATACTCTCTTCTCCCTCACATGCACTTTGACCACCCTGCCCTCCCATCCCCCCACCAAATTTCCACATGTAGGACAATGCCATCCAGGTGGGGTCATGTAGATCTGTCATGTCATTTGATGTAGGGACTAGGACTTTTCTCCTGTTTCTAGGTTAAGGCAGTATTCCTCCATGGTGATTGTCTCTGCAAGGTTCTTTTTTGTACCAGGAATACATGCTAGTTCCACTGTCTGAGGTCGCTAGGACTGCTCAGTCCTTCTGGCTGAGACCTTTATTCAGGGAAGCCTGAGACAGTTCCATGCTGTATTCCCAGCTATCAGCCTGGGGACCCATTATCTCCTCCTTCTTCAGGACAGCAGTCTCTATGTTTCTGCCACTTGGTCTTATCTGCTCCATCTGCATCTGTATTCTAGTTCGACTCAGTGTTTAGGTATGGGTGTTGTCTTCTCTTTCCAACAGGTACTAGATGACGTCTCCATGAGGGTGGATAAGTTAGTTGTTGATCTCACTATCCAGAAAGGGCATTTATGGTAGCCTTTCTACGTTTGCTCAATTTGTTAGTTGGAAATAGACTTGTAGGTCTCTAGACCTTTCTTTAGGTTCATTTTTACCTTCAAAACAATAATTTATCACTCTTTTTGTTCTCTCTGTCTCTCTTTCTCACTCACACTGAGTCTCTCTCTCTCTCTTTCTCCTGTCTTCTATTCTTACCTGTGTCAATCTTTCTACTCACACATTCTTTCCTCTCCTCCCCTACAGTTTTTCCTAGTTCTCTCCCTATTCACCCCCCACCTCCCATGTACTCTGGGGGATTTGTCCCTTCCACCTTCTATGAGGGACTTTATCTGAATCTGTCAGAATACAGCTTGTATCCTAGTTCCTCTGGTGGTGTGAATTATAGGCTGGAGATATTTGATCTAGGTGTAAAATTCAATTGTGAGTGAGTACATACTTTGTTCCTCCTTTTGTGACTGGGTTACCCCATTCAGGATGGTTTCTTCAAGTGCCAATCGCTTGCCTGCGAATTTCAAGATTCCATTATTTTATTCTGCAGAGTAGTATTCCATTGTGTAGATGTGCCATATCTTCTTTATCCATTCTTCAACTGAAGGGCAACTGGTTGGTTCCATGTTCTTGCTATTACAAAGAATGTTACTATGTACATAGTTGAGCAGATGTCTTTGTTGCAAGGATGTGAGTCATTTGGGTATATTCCTAAGAGGGGGTTTGCTGGGACCTGTGGTAACCTAATTCCCATTTTCCTGACGAACCACGATACTGATCTCCAAAATGGCTGTACGAGCAGTGGAGGAGTGTTCCCCTTTCTGCACATTCTTAACAGCAGGAGTAGTCATTGGTGTTTCTAATTTTAGCCCTTCTGGCAGGAGTAAGATAGTATCTCAAAGTTGTTTTGATTTGCATTTCCCTGATAGCCAAGGATGTTGAACACTTTCTTAAATGTCTGTCAGCCTTTTTCAATTCCTCTATTGAGAATTCTTTCTTCAGTTCTGTACCCCATTTTTTAATAGGGTTATTTGGTGTTTTGTTGACTAGTTTCTTGAATTCTTTGTATATTTTGGAGATCTCCCCTTTTTTCTGATGTAGCATTGGTGAAAATCTTTTCCCTATCTGTTGGATGCCTTTTGGTCTTGTCCACTGTCCTTTGCCTTACAGAAGCTTCTAACTTTGAAGCGATCCCATTCGTTAATTGTTGATCTCAGTATCTGTGCTCCTGGAGTTATGTTCAGGAAGTGGTCTCATATACCAATTTCTTTAAGGGTACCTACTACTTTTTTTTCTAAGACGTTCAGTTTGGTTGGATTGATGTTGAGGTATTTGATCTATTTGGATTTGAGTTTTGTGCATGGGGACAAATGTGGGTCTATCTGCAGTCTTTTACACACCCTCATCCAATTGTGCCAGCACCATTTGTTGAAGATGATTTTCTTGCCCCATTGTATTTTTTTAGCCATTTTTTTTAAAGTCAGGTGTTCATAGGTGTGTGGGTTTGTATCAGGATTTTCAGTTAGATTCCATTTGTCTACCTTTCTTTTTTTGTGCCCATTCCAGGCTTTTTTCAGGCATAAAGCTCTGTAGTAGAGCTTAAAGTCAGGGATGGTGATGCCTCCTGAAGTTCTTTTTTTTTTTTTTTTTTTTTTTTTTTTTATTACAGGGCTGTTTTGTCTATTTCGTGTCTTTTGTTTTTCCATATATTGTTGATTATCATCCTTTAAAGGTCTGTGAAGATTTGTGGTAGGATTTCAATAGGGATTGCATTGAATCTCTAGATTGGTTTTCACAAGATTGTCATTTTTATTATATTTATCCTACCTATCCAATAACCTGGGAGATCTTTCCATTTTCTGGCATATTCTTTAATTTCTTTGTTTAGAGCCACAAGCTTCTTATTAAATAGGTCTTTCACTTGTTTGGTAAGTGTTACCTCAAGATACTTTATGTTGCTTGGGGCTATTGTAAAGGGTGATGTTTCTCTGATTTCTTTCTCTGTCTCTTTGTCATCTGAATAAAGTATGGCTACTGAATTTTTTGAGTTTATCTTGTATCCTGCTGATTTGCTGCAGGTGTTTATCATCTGCTCTCTTTCTGCACTCACTCCTTTCTCCTGAATACTAGGTGGCTGGCTAGCTTTCACAGGGTACTACACAAACACATGATGTGATTATTCCATGTTGTAACTACTAGCGAGAGATTTCAGCACAGAAAAAGAGATGTCTGATCGGTAGTTTCCCACTGAGGTCAGATGAAATGAAATCACTTATTTCATTGTTGTCACTGGGGCTGCAGAAAAGTAGGAAAAAAATAAAGAAACAAAAAGAAAATAGGAACAAGATCTGAAACAACAAATTAAGTCTGTCTCCAATCTCAAGCCTGGATGATGGCTCCACTGATTTAGAAACCTGAACACAGTCCTGTTCAAGAAGAGAACATTGAATAATGCAGCGATTTTCTCACCTGTACCCTGAAGCAACTGTCCTGGGTCATCACAATTCTTGTAGAAGTAATCTTCCCAGACCAATTCTCTTAAGAGTATTCAAATTACCATGAAGACAACACTTTTTATTATTATTCTTTTGTCAAGAATTTCAGGAATAAAACTCCCAAATGCATTAGAGCTATCACCCAAGCATCTAACAGGAAAAAGTTATATCATCTTCTTTGTGATATTGCAACCTTCCCTTTCATGGTTTTCTGAAGTGTCTGTGAATACTAGATAAAATGTACACCCGGTTCCCCTGACCTTAGCAAGAAGCCACAGAACAAACTTCTTCTCTGCCATATGTGTAGTGAGATAGTCGTCTGTGGCACTGACCACGCCCAATGGGAGGTGGAGCCATGGGCGGAGTGACCTGTGGAAGGAGGTCAGAGGGGAGCCAGGAAAGGCTCTCTTTCTGGCATGACTGGGACAGGAAAGGATCGGGTTGAATTTCCTGGTGTTCATCTGTCTAGGTTGTAAGTAAATTCTCCCTGAATAAACATCTATTCTGCCTATTTGTTTATCCTTATCCTTATTTAACCGCATTACATATGCCCTAAAATTTCTCAAGTTTTTAATAATCTGGGCACCCTTCCCTCTATTGAATAAGTTAATCATTCCAGTCTGCATTGTGTAATTGTGTCCACAACATCTGCACATTGTCTGGAAGAGGAGAGGATGATCTTATACACTGTTGGAAGACAATGGGATTGTCTGTTTTAGACAGGAGTAAGTGACATTGAGATTTGTGTCTCTACAGGTGTCTACAATGTCTGAGTCTTGAGTAGAAGCCAGAGCCAAGGAACCCTGTGATGTGTCTTTAAGCACACTAACCCTTGGGGAAGTGCTCTTGTTGTTCAAGCTTAACCAGCCAGGCAGCAAAACCAGGCCAACCTGCCAGTCACAGGCATTGCAGGACACTTCCTATTACCACATTGTAAGCTTTTACTGTAGCTTTGGGCTTCATTTTAAGTGGAACAACTGCCAGTGTATTTATTTCTGTTCTGGGAGTGGTACTGTAGTACATTGTGAGTGGACCATGGATGAGCACAGAAGCCACAACATGGTGAGTGAGGGGATGTTATCCTCAGATGGGGAGGATGGGATGGGGAGGCCTGGGAGTTGGTGTGGCAGGCCCTCCAGGTTGCTTCGTGGGAAACTTTGGCCACATTCAGTATTCTGTAAGGTACCATATGGTCCTAGCAACTCCCCATACCCGGGTGTTGGGGTATGAATATTTCACGTAGTGGAAAGCATTTGATTTCCTTCAGGGAGCTTTGTGTAGAAAGACATTGATAGTCAGCACCAGAGATTTTTTGGTGCACAGGACGGCAAGTAGCCAAACCTGGAGAGGCCTAATTTCTCCAGTATCTTCTACAACTTCTGCAGTACACATTTAATACTTAGGTACAAGATTCATGTTTAGTTATTTGTGTGTATCTGGTAAAAGACATTTTCTTTATTTCTGTACATACTTATATTTATTTATTTATGATTATTTGATATAGCTTTTTTCTTTGATTTTTACATATTTATAATTTTTTTTCTTTTTTTTTCAATCAAGACCAAGGAATATTTAATAATGGTTAGTCTATACAGGAAAATATTAAATGAAGAGAACTTGATATCCCACTAGAGGAAATCAAATCAGAACAAAATCTTTAGTGTACCCATGGCTTTCTTGGAACTCAGTATATAGACCAGGCTGGTGTTGAACTGAGAGATCAACCTGCCTCTACATTCCAATAGCTAGGATTAAAGGCATATGCTTGACACTATCTTCTGGCTTGCCTCATAATTGTAGCTAGTTTTTTTTTTTAATTTATTTTGTAAAATAACGTCCATTTTAATGAAAACAAACATTTATAGACAATATTTGGGAATTTGGGTGTTGTTCTTTAGAAACTACTTCCTGCTGGAAAGGGGCACTGTCATGGGGGATTCAAAGAAGATTCAGAAATCCTGGCTGTAGTGTGTAAGGCTGCTTTGTCCAGCTGTTTTGAATGTAGGATCACCTTGTACTCTGTTTCAGGCGCTCTTGCTTGATCAAGCCACATTAGTCTGGAAGGAATCCACATCTTTCCATTTTCTGTGGAAACAAAAATAGAAATCCTTTTCCCCAGTAACTTGTCCTTCAACTGAAAATTTGGAGTCAAAGCATTTTTTTTAATTTAATTAATATTTTACATGTCGATCCCAGTTTCCTCTCCCTCCATCCCTCCTCCCTCCTTCCCTCCCTCCCTCCCTCACTCCCTCACTCCCTCCCTCCCTCCTTCCATCCCTTTTAACCTCCCTGCCCTCGCACATGCACTCTAACCACCCTCCCCTCCCATCCCCCCACCCCAATTCCATATGTAGGGGAATGCCATCCTGTTGGGGTCATGTAGATCTCACAGGTCATGTGAAGTAGGGACTAGGGCTTCTCTCCTGTCTCTAGATTAAGGCATTTATCCCTCCATGGAGGGTGTGTTCTCAAAGTCCATTTGTGCACCAGGGATACCTCCTGGCTCCACTGTCTGAGGTCCCTTAGACTGCTCAGTCCTTCTGGCTGAGACCCATATTCAGGGGGGCCTGAGTCAGTCCCATGCTGGCTTCCCAGCTATCAGTCTAGTGGCCATTAGCTCCTCCTTGTTCAGGTAAGCTGTTTGTATGTGTTTCTGCCGCATGGTCTTTTCCTCTCCATCTGCATCTGGGTTCTAGTTCGACTCAGTGATTATGTATGGGTGTTTGATCCTGTATTCAACAGGCATTAGTTGAGGGCTCCATGGATAAGTTAGTTGTTGATCTCACTCTCCAGGAAGGGCATTTATGGTAGCCCTTCCATGGAAGCTCAAATTGTTAGTTGGGAACAGTCTTGTAGTTCTTTAGACCTTTCTTTCTGTTCAATTTTATTTTCAAACCAATATTGGCTCTCTCTTTTATGTTTTCTCTCTGTTTCTGTCTCCCTCTCTCTCTCTTTCCTGTCTTCTATTCCTAATCAGGCTCAATCTTCCTGGTCACATATGTTTTCCTTTCCTCCCCCTCGTTTTCTCCTACTTCTCTCTCCCTTTGCTGCCCTCCACTTCCCCTGAGCTCTGGGGGACTTGTCCCTTCCCAGTTCTGTGAGGGACTTAATATGAATCTCTTAGAATACACCTTGTATCCTAGTTCCTCTGGTGGTGTGAATTATAGGCTGGTGATCCTTTGATCTAAGTCTAAAATCCATATATGAGTGTGTATATACTGTGTTCCTATTTGGTGACTGAGTTACCTCATTCAGGATGGTTTCTTCAAGTGCCATCCACTTGCCTGCGAATTTCAAGATACCATTATTTTTTTTTCTCCAGAGCAGTATTCCATTGTATAGATGTGCCACATCTTCATTAGCCATTCTTCAGTTGAGGGGCATCTAGGTTGCTTCCAGTTTCTTGATATTACAAGTAGTGCTGCTATGAACATAGTTGAACAGATGTCTTTGTTGCATGGATGTGAATCCTTTGGGTTTATGCCTAAGAGGGGGATTGCCGTGTCCTGTGGTAAACTAATTCCCATTTTCCTGAGGAACCACCATACTGATCTACAAAATGGCTGTATGAGTTTGCCCTCCCACCAGCAGTGTAGGAGTGTTCCCCTTTCTCCACATCCTCTCCAACATAAGTCATCACTGGTGTTTCTAATTTAGCCATTCTGGCAGGATTAAGATATTATCTCAAAGTTGTTTTGATTTTCAATTCCCTGATAGCTAAGGATATGGCGCATTTTCTTAAGTGTCTTTCAGCCTTTTTGATTTCCTCTATTGAGAATTCTTTCTCCAGTTCTGTACCCCATTTTTAATAGGGTTATTTGGTGTTCTGTTGACTAGTTTCTTGAGTTCTTTGTATATTTTGGAGATCAGATTTTATATATGGATTGAAGGTCCCAGTCCCTCCCTCCCATGCCTCCCAATTCAGCTCCTGTCCCATTCCTGTCCCCACTCCGCAGGGAGGGTTGCCTTCCAGGAGGATTCAAAAATATGTCAAGACTTTTGGAGTATGGACTATGCCCTCCCTCCTGACTCTAGGCTAAGTGAGTGTCTCTCCCAAAGTCCTTTCATGCTCCAGGGATTCATCCTGGTTCCAGGGAAACAACTTTTTTTCTAGGTAAAGCATAGGAGCATGTCATGAAAGTTGCTCTGTAGAGCAGGCTATTCCAAAACTCATAGATATGTACATAATTCTGCTTCCTGAGAGTGATATTTTAGGCATGGGGCACTGAAAATTTCCTTACGTAGTGTTCTTGTGTTGGATTGCACTCCACTACTAAACTGTGATGTGGAAGAGTAGAATTGTACATATAAAAGACTTACCTATTTATATGGATAGTCAGACCCACAAAATATGATTTAGCCCTCCCAGATGGGCAAGATAAACCCAAGTGACAACTGTTTGAAAGGGAAAACCATTTTGTTTTGAGGGTTGGGCTTAGCAAGCAATACTTTCAGTTTAGGTCCTCAATCATAGAGATGGATCAATGCTTCTTCTCAAAATGTGAAACTTGATTGGCAGAAACAGTAACAACAAGGGGCCTCTGCCTTAGGACTTTTCCATCATGCCCTGAGAGATGCAGAATAAAATAGAGCTCTTCCTATAAATCAAGGCCGAGGGAATGCAATTGTCTGGCATCTGGACCTTTGTGTAGGTGTTTTTCAGATCCTGAGAATACAACTCTTACTCCTGCTGTCTTTCTAGTATTCTCCCATTCCCTTCCATTTCCTCCTGAAAGTAGTAAAGAGGTAGCAATTCTTTATAAGAAGTTTACATAGAATAAGACATAAGCTAAGCAAGACCACTCTGCCCCAGGTTTTATCTTCTCTTTGTTCTGCCTTTCCTGTCTTCCTCATCTTCTGGCACATCTGTGTCAGAACCTATCATTAAAGTGTGACATTAAAGTGTGTCACTGGTGTACTATAAAATCATTATGGTACTATCTTTTCTGTTGAAGTCTTTCATGGCCTTCATGAAACTGGCCCAACTTGCAATTTCCTGACCCTATTTAAATTCTTCAAATTGTCAGGTGGCATCTGACCCTGGAAGAACTTAAATGTGGTAGCAATTGTGGAATGCAAAAATATATTTTAGGACCCAGACAGTCATGATGAATGCCTCTAATCCCAGCCCTCAGAAGGCACATGCAGGCCAATTTCTCTGAGTTTGAGACTAGTGTACTCTGTAGAGCTAGCCCCAATACAACTAAGGCTATAGCACAGGAAACGGAGAAACCATGTCCCAGAAAATTATCTGTTGTAGGCCTTCTCCTCTTTGAACATTGGTGAGAGATGGTTGCATGCTATCATTACAGAGTTTTTTTTTGTTTGTTTGTTTGTTTTCTTTCTTTTAACCTCTTTAGTCTATGCAGATATTTCTTACTGGAAAGGCAAAGTCTAGAACTGCTTTTCTCCCAGCATTTTAGAATTAATTTTCTGAGACATGATTTCTCATTGACAATGGTTGCTTTGATCCATCCCAGTATGTTGCTTTCCAGGACACTGTATTCTTTCATCTTAAACACACCTCATTAAATTAAGAGACTGTATACCCTCAGAAGGTAGAAGGATTTTTTTTTGACCAAGCATCTTAAACACCTAATTTGAAGATACCAATTACTTTTAAGGTGATATTTAATAAATGGAACTCATTAATCTGTAACACTGCACATTGATTTAAAATATAATCCACCTGTACATCGCAAATGATCTCAATGACAACAAGGTAAAGTATGGCCCCATTGTTTTAAAATTTTCCATATGAGTTATTAAGTTGACTGTCCATTACACTTACAGCAAAAAGATTTGCACGTGGAATATGGATGCTGCCTTCAGAACCGAATAGAAAGAATAGTTTATTGCATGCACTGCAAGGAGAAACAGGGTGGATGTCAGTCGCTGTATTCATCATAAAAATGGCCATGATTGCTGCATTATGAGGATTTGAACGTGATTGCACCTATAATCTCATAGGGAATGGCAGTAGTAGAAGGAGGAGCTTTGTTGCAGTGACTTTGGCATTTTGAGAAGAACACTATCACTGGTCATAGGTTTTGGGGTTTCCTATGCTTAGGATATGGGCAAGTATATAAGATGTCTTACTGAGGCCTGCATATCAAGATGTAGCCAGCACCATATTCTTCTTGAAATCATGCTCCCTGCTATGATGACAATGGACTCAATTTCTGAAACTGTGAGCCAATCCAATTAACTCTTTTTTGTTGTTGTTGTTGTTATAAAATTTGTGGGGGATGTCTTTCTTGCAAGTAGAGTGATGAGTATTTCATCCCTGATTGTCAATGGCAAGTCTAGGTTTGGAATCCCTGACTGGGAGAGTTTTACTAAGGAGGCAGAGAGAAGTTGATCTCTGTGAGTTTGGGACCAGGCTGTTCTACAAGAGCTAGTTCCAAGACAACCTTAAAAGTCACAGAAAAACCCTGTCTTGAAAAACAACAACAGATCGTGTTGTGGTGGTCTTAGAACTTATACACAGGAATAAAAATCCTAACTTATATAGATTCAGTGGTTTTCTTCTTTAAATACTCAGGGTGTATTGAATCGTGAATGAAGACAGACCAGATTTGTTGAATAAAATTTGGATATATTGAACTGGGTGTAGCCTATGGTGTGATGTCATTGAGCTTTGCATTGATCACAGCTACTCCTGCCTTTGCTACCTCATGCTGGGAAGAAACTCCTACAATTCCTTTAGGAAAAAGCTTTGAATGTTCATTAAGAAGGAAATAAAGTTTTCTTATTGACTGTTTTCCAATTCCCCAGGCAAATGACCACAGGAATATGTAAGAATTTAGTTCATTTAAGAACTTTGAAGCTGGTATAGGCACAGTGCAGAAAGAGGTGGGGGAAGGAAGGAACATGTGCAATTTCTTGCTTTACTTTGGTGGAAATATCAGTGTGGAGCCTATAATCAATTGTAGATGGTTTACACAATGTCTGACTGGCCATTTCTTGGTGTCCATAGACAAGGACAATCAATAATCTTGATAAAGTTCTGATGTGGTAATGAAACCGAATTGCTGACTTTCGTATAGAAGATGCAATGAAATCCACAGCCCCATAGCATCGTCAGTGTTTAAGCTTCAGAGCCTAGCTGTCATTTCTGCAGGGATAGGAAGGGAACATGTGCCCTGTGCTGACCTGGGCAATGGCCCTTTTCTTATTATCCTCCCTGAGTGTAGGTTCCCTTGAGTGAATGAAATCTCTGTGTGCACATTGGTCTGTGGTGGCACACAACTTTTATTCAAGCACTTGAGAGGGAGAGGCAAGAAGCTCTATGTAAGTTTGAGGCCAATATGATTTTCAAAGAGAGTTTTAGCATGGGTCCCAAACATAAAGAGACACCCACCCAAACCAAAAGTGACACCTTGCTTTGGAAACCAAAGGAAAAAAAAACAAAACAAACAAACCAAATGGAAACAAATATTGTTGTTCAATATGAATGACAAGGGTTCTTTTGGTATATGTTGGGAACATCCAAGGGAAAAATGGAAAGTTTGCTTATGGAATTTATGAATATTGCATTCCACATTCAGATTTGTCTTTATGTGTCACACACAGTTTATAAACCATTGGAAATAGGTCATTAGAATCATCTTTCAGCAATACATGATCACAGCTCTTTTAACTTTTCCACACTCACTAGCTACCATAGCATGTTTCAGGAAAGTTGAGTTCCTGGGAAAAAAGGAATTTCTTATCTGCTCTTTCCTCAAGTGTGCATGGTGTTTAGTGGGTGGACAGGGCAGTTTCCACATGCCGTGGCATTATACATGTGGTCAGAAACTGAAATTAAATCATTCTTCTGTATTAATTTTTGTGTGGGCAACATGGGGCTGGTTTTGCCTTAAACCACAAGGAGCCATTAGAGTTTGCAGAAGCATAGAAAGATATTACCCCCATTTTTTGAGATAGCTCTAAACCATGAGGCACCTCTATTGGGAAAAATGTCAGTACCTTGATGTTCGGAAGCAAAAGAGAGCGAGCATTCTTCTGAATTTTGTGGGAGTAGTGAATTCTTTTTATTTAAGATCTAAACAACTAGCATGATGTGTAGCTGGTTAACATTGGTCAAGATCTCGGTTGTCCTGGCTGAGTTTCCTCTGGTGTTTTGATAAAAAGTTTATTATATTTTCCAGCTTTTGTTCTTGTCTTTGTGTCTGCATCTCCCCTTTATCCTTTCCCAAATATTGTATACCTTCTTGATCACCATACATTTGTTGTAAATATAAAGGTCACTGTATGTCAAAGTATGACCTGAGCATTTCCGAGATTTCCTCTCTGTCCATTGTTTTGTCCCCATTTTCATTTCTGATTTTGTGAATTTGCATGTTCTCTCTTTGCTTTTTCAATAGATTGGATAAAATTTTGTCTATCTTGTTGATTTTTTTTGAAAAACCAACCCTTTGTTATATTGAAATTTTGCATTGTTTCCCTGGTTTCTGTTTTATTGATTTCAGCCCTCAAATTTATTATTTTCTGGTGTCTACTCCTCCAGGGTGAGTTTGCTTCTTTTTGTCCTAAGGCTTTCATTTGGGGTGTTAATTCTCTACTGTGACTATCTTCTGTTTTTTTTTTTTTTTTTTTTTTTTTTTTTTTTCATATGGGCACAAAGTGCAATGAACTTCTCTGGTACCACTGCTTTCAACCATTAGTTCACGTATGTTGTGTCCTCATTCTTCTTGAATTTTAGGATGTCCTTAATTTCTTTATTTCTTCTTTGACGCAGGTATGGTGCAATTGAACATTGTTCAGGTTCCATGAGTTTGTAGGGTTTCTGCGATTTGTGTTGTTGTTGTATTCCAATTTTAAAGCATGCTGGTCATATAAGATACAGGGGACTATCCCAATTCTCTTGTATCTGTTGAGGTTTGTTATGCCACCTACTATTTGGTCGATTTTAGAGAAGGTTTCATGTGGAGCAGAGAAGAAGTTATATTCTTTTGTGTTTAGATGGAACATTTTATAGATGTCTGTTAAACGCAATTGAGACGAAACTTCTGGTAATTCTTTTGTTACTTTGTTAATTTTATGACTGGTGGTCCTGTCTAGTGGTGACAGTGGTGTGTTGAAGTCTACCAATATAAGTGTTGAGGTTTTATGTGAGGATTGAATTTTAGTAGCGTTTCTTTTATGAATGTGGTTGCCTTTGTATTTGGAGCATAGTTGTTCAGAATTGAGACTTTGTGTTGATGGATTTCTCCTGTGATGGACACAGAATGACTGTTTTCATCTCTTTTGATTTATTTTGGTTGGAAGTCTAACTTGTTATAATTTAGGATAGCCACACCTGCTTGCTTCTTGGGTCCATTTGATTGGAAGATCTTTTCTTAGCCTGAGGTAATGTCTATCTTTGAAGCTTAGATGTATTTCTTGTACGCAGCAGTGAGATGGATTATGTCTTCATATCCACTCTGTTAGCCTGTGTCTTTTTACAAGCAAGTTAAGACCACTAATATTGAGGGAGAGTAAGGAACCATTGTAGGGAGCCGTCCCTACATTCTCCATTACATGATGGCGCTGGCATCCGGCTGGCGGTTGGCATAAATAAGCCTGTGTGCGTGTGCAAGGGGATTTCTCCCGCTCCTCTCCCATGGCATCATTTGGCCTGATGAGCGAGCAAACAGTCAGGGAGTGACACGTCCTAAGCGAGGCTGAGTTTCTATATAAGAGTGTGGGTTTTTGCTCCCAGGGTCTTCGCTCTGCAGTTGGTGTAAGCTTTTGCTCTGCCTCTCAAGAAGCATTAAAGCTATTATCGCAGAAGGATCCTATCTGTGTGCCGCGTCGT
The DNA here is from genome assembly GCF_943737965.1 of Phodopus roborovskii. Classification (NCBI taxonomy): domain Eukaryota; kingdom Metazoa; phylum Chordata; class Mammalia; order Rodentia; family Cricetidae; genus Phodopus; species Phodopus roborovskii. The sequence goes on from NW_026125835.1 coordinate 76,121, forward strand.
TCTTGCTGGCGAGACGGTAGCGCAGGACAACTGGTGCCCAAACCCGGGAACTGGACCAATCCATCGTCAGCACCATCGAAGACCCCCAACTTTCGAGTTGGGAGGATTCAGAACTACGAGGAGGTAAGTTCAGTAAGGTATGACTGATCCTCATAACATCTTTGATTTTGGGTTGAATCTGCCGGAGCCGTGGGAGGGGTCCGTAGAGGCTTTAGTATTGGTTGGTGTCGCTTTCATTCTCTTTCTGTTGATCCTCTTTTGTTACCATCGAGGCCGCTGCTAAGGAGATTTCTGTACTTAAGTCAGAGGTAGATAAGCCTCGGTGCGCTGCGCCTCTTAAGTCTTTTGTAAATAAAAAAGCGAGGCGCTCCAGATCCACTTTCAGTTTTGCGTGGTGCCAAGGCTTGTAAGATGGACGTAGATAAGCCGCGGGCATCCATCGCACAGCCATGGGCTCTACGCATTCCACTGTTACAGCACTGCAATCAATCCTTACACAGTGGGATCTGAAGCTATCTCACCGACTCCTACAGCGATTTGTCAAGGATGTAGACTGTGTAGCTCCCTGGTTCGCGGTCTCGGGCTCTCTCTCATTGGCCTCATGGAGGAAGTTAGGAAGGGATCTTGAGCATGCTCGGGCCAATGGAGAACTTGGGCCTAGCGCTATGGCCATCTGGACAATGATAGAAAATTGTTTAGAGGATGAGGATTGTAAGTCTTCTATTGCGGAGGGACAAGGGATTTTAACCGAGTTTCAGGATAGTCTATCAGAAGCTGAACAAAGCGAGAGGATGGGTGCACACAAAAAGTAAACTAAAAGTGAAAAAGGACCCTCTGGAAAAGATAGTCAGGAGGAGAAACCAAAGAAATCTCTTAGGAGGTCTAAAAAGAAAGACCTAAAGAAAAGGGAGAGCTCAAGTGGCCTCTATCCTAAGTTATATCTGGAGGCCCCGGTTATTGAAGGCCCCTCTGAGTCTGAAGAGTCTGATGTCTTGGACACGGAAGAGGAGGCGGACTTGGAGGAAGAGGCCGCCAGATATGAAGGGGAAAGGTACCGCCCCGATGATGATTTTGGCTTTCCTATTACTATTAAGAAAGGGGACGAGAAGCCTTCTGCTTTATTGCCTTCTGCTCCTCCACCTCCATATGAGCTTGATAACCGAGGGACCCGAGGATCCCATAGAGAAGGCTTCTTCTTAATCCCGTCAGGGGTCAGAAGAAAGCTGGCTTCATTATGCCTCGCATTTCCAGCTTTCCAGAATTCGGACCGAGGGAGAGTGGCCGCCCCAGTGGATTATAATCAAATAAAGGAATCGGTGGAGTCAGTCAGAAAATATGGAGTTACAGCAAATTTTGCCATAGTTCAACTAGAAAGATTGGCCCTGTATCATTTGACTCCAGCAGATTGGAAGAGGATTGCAAAAGCAGCTCTGGTCAGCATGGGCCAATATATGGAATGGAGGGCCCTCTGGCATGAGGTGGCCCAAACACAGGCAATAGCTAATGCTGCTGCAATAACTCCGGAGCAGCAAGCCTGGACTTTTGAATTACTCACTGGGCAAGGCCCTCATGTTAATAATCAAATGAATTATCATTGGGGAGCTTTTGCACAAATTTCAGCTACAGCCATTAAGGCCTGGAAGTCGCTCTCCCATAAAGGGGAGGGTAGTGGTCAGCTTACTAAGATCAAGCAGGGCCCCCAGGAACCTTTCTCAGACTTTGTAGCCAGGATGACAGAAGCAGCAGAACGCATTTTTGGGGATACTGAACAAGTCATGCCCCTGCTAGAACAATTGATTTTTGAACAAGCTACCCAAGAATGCTGCACCGCTATAGCACCTCGAAAAAATAAGGGGCTACAGGATTGGCTCAGGGTATGTAGGGAGATAGGGGGGCCTCTGAGCAATACAGGTTTAGCGGCGGCAATTATCCAGGCGCAAAGGTAGAACAAAAAACCTCCCGGTAAGACATGTTTTGGATGTGGAAAACCAGGGCACATAAAAAAGGACTGTAAAATGTCCAATGCCCCTAGGGCGAGCCTCTGCACCCGATGTGGCAAAGGCTACCATCGGGCGGAGCAATGCAGATCTGTTAGAGACATTAAAGGGAGACTCCTCCCTCTGACAGAGGCTCCGACCCTTGAGGTGTCAAAAAACGGGCAGACGGGCCCTTGGTCCCAGGGCCCTCGAAGATATGGGAACTGATTTGTCAAATCACTGGAAGGGAACCAGGAGAGCAGCCAAGCAGACCCATGAGAATGGACCTGCGTTCTGCCTCCTCAATCTTACTAATGCCCCAAATGGGTGTTCAGCCCGTGCCTTTAGAATCAATTATTCTGCCTTCAGGCACTATGGGATTGATCCTTGGGTGAGGCTCCCTTATAGCACGGGGGCTCATAGTACATCCAGGAATTGTGGATGATGCCCACACCCCCGAGATACAGGCACTATGCTCAAGCCCTACCGGGGTTTTCTCCATCAGTCAGGGAGACAGGATTGCACAATTGCTGCTCCTACCTCATGATAACCAACATGGGCCCATTGATGGTGTCCCAAAACAAATGGGGTCCTCAGGAACGGACTCTGCCTATTTGGTCATGTCTTTAAATAGTAGGCCAAAAACTACACTTTGGATAAATGAAAAGAAATTTGAAGGTGTTTTGGACACGGGGGCTGATAAGAGCATTGTCTCCACCTACTGGTGGCCAAAGACATGGCCAATGGTGAAATCGTCACACTCTTTACAGGGTCTTGGCTATAAGTCCTGCCCCACTATCAGTGCCGCCTCCCTTAGCTGGAGAACCCAGGAGGGTCAAAAAGGGCAATTTACTCCTTATGTATTACCGATGCCTGTGAATCTATGGGGACGAGATGTCATGCAAGACATGGGACTGATGCTTACAAACGAATATTCACCACAGACTCAGGGGATCATGGGCAAGATGGGATATCGGCAGGGCAACGGTTTGGGCCGCTATGAACAGGGGCTCCTTGAGCCCGTTGCTCCTAACCACAATAGAAATAGACAGGGTCTGGGTTTTTTTCCTAGGCGCCACTGAGGCAGCACGACCCATACCTTGGAAAATGGAGGATCCGGTATGGGTTCCTCAGTGGCGGCTTACCTCTGAAAAATTACAAGCGGTGAATCAGCTTATAGAGGAGCAATTAAAATTAGGCCATATTGAGGCCTCCACCTCACCATGGAATACTCCAATTTTTGTAATAAAAAAGAAATCTGGAAAATGGAGCTTGCTTCATGATTTACGCGCTATTAATGAGCAAATGCAGCTTTTTGGCCCCATACAATGCGGTCTACCGGTGCTTACCACACTTCCCAAATTTTGGCCGCTATTGATTGTGAATATTAAGGATTGTTTTTTTTTCCATACCTTTACATGAGCATGACAGACCCAGATTTGCATTTACTTTACCATCTATAAATCATGCTAAACCGGACAAGAGGTTTCAGTGGAAGGTCTTACCACAAGGCATGGCAAACAGTCCAAACATCTGTCAGCTGTATGTGTATGAAGCCTTGGCCCCAGTTAAAAGACAATTCCTTCTCTGATGCTGTTGCATTATATGGATGACATCTTGCTATGTCATAAAGATTTTGATCTTTTAAAACTGGCATATCCTGTATTGTTGCAAGCATTGAAGAAGAGAGGCCTATATATAGCCACAGATAAAGTACAAATCTCGGATACTGGACATTTTTTAGGCTCCAAGATCTTTCCAGATAAGATTGTGCCGCAGAGATTAGAAATCAGAAAGGATTATCTACATACTCTTAATGATTTTCAAAAGTTATTGGGGGACATAAATTGGCTCAGACCTTTTCTAAAAATTCCCTCCGCCGAGCTTAAGCCTTTGTTTGATGTGTTGGAGGGAGATAGCCACATTGCATCCCCAAGAGAATTGACTCCTGCCACAAGACAGGCTTTATTAAAAGTGGAAACAGCCATACAGATGGCTCAATTGTCACGCATAGAGGAAAATAAACCGATTACTCTATGCGTGTTCAGGACAAAAGGGCTTCAGACCGCAGTATTATGGCAACAAGGTCCTTTATTATGGATACACCCTAATGCTTCTCCCATGAAAGTTATTGATTGGTACCCAGACGCAGTGCCCCAACTGGCCATGAGAGGATTAAAGGCCTCCCTCATGCACTTCGGCATTGAACCTAATTTGCTGATTGTACCCTATAATGCTGTACAGGTTGCCACCCTTGCCGCTACTTCAAATGATTGGGCTATTTTGGTCACAACCTTTGTTGGAAAGATAGACAATCATTATCCTAAACATCCACTTTTGCAATTTGCCCTTAACCAGCCTATGATTTTTCCAAAAATTACCTCAAGTCATCCTATTAAAAATGGACTGGTGGTGTATACTGATGGGTCTAACACAGGATTGGGAGCTTTTGTGGTGGAGGGCAAAATATACTCCAAACAATTTCAGGAAACATCGCCTCAAGTGGTGGAATGCATGGTAGTTTTGGAAGTACTACAAAGGTTTCAGGGTCCATTGAACATCGTGTCAGATTCATCTTATGTAGTTAACACTGTAAAATTGTTAGAGACGGCTGGCATTATAAAAATGACCAGCAAGGTTGCAATCATTTTTCTGGACATCCAAAATTGTCTGCTTGCTAGAGGGCAGCCTTCTTTATTACTCACATAAGGGCACATTCCGGGCTATCAGGACCCATGGCCTTAGGTAATGATTTGGCTGACAAAGCAACTAGATTGGTTGCCATGGTTCTAGCCCCGCCACTAGAGGCTGCCAAGGAATTTCACAAGAATTTTCATGTGACATCTGAAACCGTGCGACGCCGTTTTTCCATCACTAGGAAGGAGGCTCGTGAGATTGTTGTCAATTGTCAACATTGTTGTCAGTTTCTGCCTGCACCCCATTTTGGAAATAATCCTCGAGGCATTCAGCCCTTACAGGTTTGGCAGATGGATGTGACCCATGTCTCATCCTTTGGAAAGTTACAATATGTGCATGTATCAATAGACACCGGCTCTGGCGTTCTCCATGCCACACCACTCACTGGGGAGAAAACCTCCCACGTGAGGCATGGAGTGCCTGGGGTAATCCTAAATGTTTAAAAACTGACAATGGGCCTGCCTATACTTCTCAAAAATTCAGACAGTTTTGTGCACAAATGCAAGTCACACATGTCACAGGCTTGCCATATAATCCTCAAGGACAAGGCATTATTGAGCATGCACATCGCACACTCAAATCATATCTCCTTAAGCAAAAAGGGGGAATAATGATGAGTCTGCCCCCCGTGCCACGGGTGGCTATAGCAATGGCACTTTTCACCATGAATTTTTTAAACATGGATGAACATGGTCGGTCTGTGTCAGAGCGACATTGCTCAGACCCATGTCGACCTAAGGAACTGGTAAAATGGAAAGATGTGTTAACCAATGAATGGAAAGGCCCAGATCCTATTCTAATAAGATCCAGGGGAGCTGTTTGTGTTTTCCCACAGAATGAAGAAAATCCTTTGTGGGTTCCAGAAAGACTCACTTGGACGGTCCTGGAGCAGAAAGACGTGGAGACCCGAGGACAAGAAAAAGGGGAGCCGACTGCTCCCCCTGATGTCACTGATGATACTCAGCATCCCAGCTGTCCAAGGGGAGCCTCGTTGGGGAATCATGTCAACGTTCCCACTTCCAATGCTGGTGATGTATAATGTTCAGGTCTTTCCCCGATTCTTTGCCACCAATAGGGAGCTGGGTCTAGCCTTTTTGCCTAAGGACAGTTTCAGAGGCTCTGGATAAACAGACTTCAGCCAATACTCAAATTCAGGGGGGCTTGATGTTGGTGAACCAACGTATAGATTTAGTATAGGAGCAGTTGGACATATTATGGCAATTGGCCCAATTGGGCTGTGAGCAGAAGCTCCCTGGTTTATGTGTCACCTCCATTCAATATGAAAATTTTACCAAAGCAGTTAATTTGTCTAAGAGTCTTTCTCAGTTCATGTTACAGAATTGGACCGCAGAATTTGAACAGACCCTCCGAGAATTGAGGACCGCTATTATCCAGATTAATTCCACCTGCCTCGATCTGTCCCTGACCGAGGGCCTATCATCTTGGATTGCCTCGGCTGTTTCCTATTTTAAGGAATGGGTGGGGGTGCGGTTATTCTTTGCAGCCATCTGCTGTGGTCTGCTGTTGCTTCTTTGGCTGGTTTGCAAAACTCAGGAATCAGGCAAAAAGAGATAAGGTGGTTATCGCCCAGGCACTTGCTGCACTTGATAGTGGAAAGTCAGCTGATATTTGGCTGTCTATGCTTAAGCAATAGGCCGCCGTCCGGATAGCTCTTGCACACCCGGAGCCTAGTCTCATTTTACAGGGTAGAGTGTCTGGCTTGAGGGTAGAGTGTCTGGCAGCCCATGAGGGATGTTGAGCAAGGCATCGCAGAGAGTTGCTCAATAGGCAGGCCTCTCTGGGAGGCACGTTGTCCTGCATAAGGGTTGCCTGCCCTAGTTCCCCTTTCCCAGAAAAACTGCAGAGGACAGGTCGAGAGCACCTCGGGTCAAACTAACAGCCTGATGGCGACTCTTGTACATGGTCTTAATGTTTATTTGGGAAGGTACAACCTCTGCCTCTATCCTTCAACATATGGGTGAAAATATAAAGCCTTATCATTAAATAAGAAAAAAGGGGGAGATGTAGGGAGCCGTCCCTACATTCTCCATTACAAGATGGCGCTGGCATCCGGCTGGCGGTTGGCATAAATAAGCCTGTGCGTGTGTGCAAGGGGATTTCTCCCGCGCCTCTCCCGTGGCATCATTTGGCCTGATGAGCGAGCAAACAGTCAGGGAGTGACACGTCCTAAGCGAGGCTGAGTTTCTATATAAGGGTGTGGGTTTTTGCTCCCGGGGTCTTCGCTCTGCAATTGGTGTAAGCTTATGCTCTGCCTCTCAAGAAGCATTAAAGCTATTATCACAGAAGTATCCTATCTGTGTGCCGCGTCGTTCTTGCTGGCGAGACGGTAGCGCGGGACAAACCATGGATTGTTAATGCTTGTTTGTTTTAGATTTGTTGTTGGCAGTGGTGTTGTGAATTTATTAGTCCTGCTTTACCCTTGATTTGTGGTGAAATGGATTATCTTTTGCCTATGTCTTTGTGAGCATAGTTAACTTCCTTGGGTTGCAGTTTTCCTTCCAAATCTTTCTGTATGGCTGGATTTGTAGATACATATTGTGAAAATCTGGCTTTGTCATTAAACATTTTGTTTTCTCCATCTATAGTGACTGAGAGTTTTGCTGGGTATAGTAGCCTGGGCTGGCATCTGTGTACTCTTTGTACTTGTACAACATCTGTCCAGGACCTCCTCGCCTTGAGGCTTTCCATGGAGTAGTCAGGTGTAATTTTCATAGGTCTGCCTTTATATGTTACCTGGATTTTTTCCTTCACTGCTCTTAATGTAATTTCTTTATTTGTATCTTAGATGTTTTGATTATTATATTTTGAGGGTTCTTTTTTGGTGTTTGGTATGCTCATTATACTTTCATGGACATCTTTAGATTGGGAAAGTTTTCCACAGTGATTTTGTTGAATATGTTTTCGGCACCTTTGAGCTGTGCTTCCTCACCTTCCTCCATGGCTATTATTCTTAGGATTGTCGTTTTCACGGTTTCCCACATTTCCTGGATTTTTGTGTTTGGGTTTGTTTGATTTATGATTTTCTTTGGTTAATGAATCTGTTTATTCTAGTTTATCTTCTGTGCCTGAGATTCTCTCTTCCATCTCTTGAATTCTGTTGGTTATGCTTGCATCTGTAGTTCCTGATCGCTTGCCCATTTTTTTCTATTTCCAGCATTCCTTTGGTTTACATTTTATTTATTGTCTCCATTTCCGTTTTCAAGTCTTGAACCATTTTCTTCACTTGCTTAATTGTTTTTTTTTTTTTTTCTGGCTTTCTGTACATTCTTCAAGAAATTTTTCATTTTTTCCAGTTTTTGTTTGTTTTTTCTTCCATTTCTTTAAGGTATTTTCTCAAATCTTCTTTGAGGGCCTCTATCATTTTTTTTATGGCAGTAATTTTTAATTTGTTCTCTTCTACTTCATCTGCTTTGTTGTTTTCCGGTCTCTCCACAGGCAGGGCCCAGCAATGGGGCTATAATTTCAGATTACCGCAGAAGACTGGTGATGCAAGTCAAAGATTTTGAAGACTGGGACCCAGGATGTTCCTTAAACTGATAGGCAGATCAAGCCTGGGCCTGGCACTATCCAGATGAGGCCTCTTTGGCAGAGGCACTACAATGGGGGTCAATGATCCACCCTGCAGGAAATCAGAGTGGTCCATGGAGACAGGCAATTCTCAGGAAGGGGCTCGAAAATCCATTAGAGGACTCTAGCCAAGGCCTGGCAATGCTGGGCTGATACTCTGGATGTTTCTGCACTGATAGGTAGATCTAGCTGGGACCTTGCACTCTCCAGCTGAGGTCTCTTAGCAGAGGCCCTGCAAGTCAGGCCTTTTCACTCATTACTTTAACAATATAAAAAGTTTCATTGAGAAGATTGATTCCTCTAAATCCAGTCCTACACATTTGCTTTGTATTACATAAAGCAATTCATATTGGAGGAAACTGTTAAGAGTATAAACACATAAGTACCTGGGTTGCAGGAATGAGTGCTCACAATATTGTATATTCACAGGTTAAAATATGTTTGGTTTAAGATTTGATTTAATTTTAATAATGTAATGCCAGTGTGTCGATTTGTGTTTGCTCACACTTGTTCCCAAGAATGTTAGCCTCTTGAGTTATTCTTGTAGCAGGAACTACAGAATTTTGTCAAAATCCTGACATAGGTCCCGGCAATGAACATTCCATAATTTTTCTTGTCCATATCTCTAACCCTGTCTCTATCCTTTCTCTATCATCTTGATATGAAGTGATAGGGAAGAGCTCATGAAAGAGGAAATCAAAATCATGTAAACAATTTGGTGAAGATTTAGACATACTTTAATTTCAGTAATCAAATTTTTGTTTTTCTTTTGTGGAGCATGGTTCTTACTAAGTTCACTACACCCAAGATAAATTACAAACTGGTCAGCCCTTCTGATGTAATCTGCAACCCAAAAGAGACAGACAGAGAGAGAGAGACAGAGAGACCGAGAGAAAAATGCACTTTGCATTTTAATTTTATGTGTAAGATCCATGTATTGTTAATTTTCTGCAGATTGTAAAAGGAATCTCCTGTAAGGGTAGCACTTCACTATTGAGCAGAGATGTACAGGAGTAGAATTTTGTAACACAAAGGATTTACAAATGCTTTGGAGATATTATGTCTCATATAGGAGAATTTAACGTAGGTAGTACTGCCTCTAAAACACACAAAGATAAGTGTATGCTGACCAGTCCTGTTTGAATTTTGAATCCTAGATACACATTTGTTCACCATGATTTTCCAGACCTTTGGCTCCAAACCATTACACAGAAGCAACTCCTGTTTTACAACAGAATCTAGCCCCTTACCCTTATCATAGAATTGCCCCATAACAAGCTGCTCAGAGAGATTTTACAGGGTCACAAGCAACCTTAAAATTTATTATTTCATATAGTTGCAATTTTCTTCTCCAGAAAAGCATAGTTCTAACAGAGTGGAAATAGGACACCAGATTTTAAAAAGTAAACCAATGATGTATGAGTTTCCTGATAAAGCAAATCTTTCACTTAGGTCCTCATGCAGGGATGAGAAACATTCTTAGAAGAGATAGTAACAGCCTGAGGACTAGGCCTTGAAAGCTTTTCCTAAGGGCCTGGTGTATTGACAATAAAACAGAGAACCTTGTCAAAAACCAGGTATTTGCATGGGAGAGCTGGTAATTGTATGGAACAAAGCCTTTGTGGACAGGATGATTCAGATCTGTAGATATAAACTATATAGAGCTATGGTTCTAAGTCCCAAGGCCACTGTGGGCTTAGTCAGCAATGATCATGAGATACCCTGTATTCCACTAGCACTGCATTGTTTTAGTGTTCTCCTGAGTTTGTCCCATTGATTGGGTTTCTACTTACGTCATGTAAGTGTCCCCTTTGCTTCCATTTCCTCTGTGGAAATACTATACAAGAGTCTGTTCTCCTTAAGAAGCTTGTCATGGGACACATCTAGCCATCCCAGCTTTTTTTTTAAATCTTTTCTACCTTCTATGTTTCCTAACTATCTCATTCCCCATCACCTTCATCTCAGGATCCTATATGTGGAACAGGTCCTTCAGTTTCAGGTATCTGGTGGCCTTTAGGAACAGTACTGGGAGCACATTTGCTGTTTAATCCTCCCATCTCCCTAAGTAGCTAGACATGCTGTCTCCAGTCCCTATTGAAATTGTTCAATGTGTAAAATGGAGCTTGAACTTAAAAGCCATTTAAGACAATAGCATATATGAAATTCAAACTATGTCTAGGCTGGCTCCTCTCTGATTATTTTCCAGAGATAGATACATGTTATGTTAGAAATATTTGTCTTTATGGATCTCCTTTGTGGGTGAAGTGACTTCTCCCTGGGAAGGCATATTAATGCTAGAACATATGCAATTTCATCATGTTAGAAGAATGTTTATGAGACAATCCCTTATGTTGATGTAAGTGAAATTGGTTGCATGCTATTGCTCTCCAAAACAATGGCCTTGCTGTCTTTTGTACTATACCTTCAAAATTCTTAAATTACTGTAACACCTAAGAGATTTAAATTTTCCATTAGAGTCAAGTAGCCAACTATCCAGTGCAGTCACAGGAATAGCATTTGCATGTGGAGCATTGCTTCTGCCTTCAGTGCAGAATAAGGAAAATTGTTTACACTTCAGGAGGATGCAGGATAAGCAACCAGGTGCTGGAGTCGCCACTATGAAAAAAGTACATGACTGTGGTAGGGGGAGTGATTTTGTAATTTCCCAGCATGTTTTAATCTGTCATGTGTTTGAACAGAGACCAGAGTATGTAGGTGTACAGTTTGTGAAGGTTGAGATGAAAGGCAGGATCATTCTGTGGCTAGCATTGCCTAAGCAGTAACTAACCACATTGACTAAGTCAATAGTTAGCCACAAAGCTAGGTTACTAGTTAGCCACAGTCACTTTGTCTCTAGTTAGCCACACACAATATATCACTACTTACCCACCCATACTAAGTCACTAATCAGCTACACATCTAATTCACTAGCTAGCCACAAACACCAAGAAATTAGTCAGCCAGACACACAGAGATAGTATTTAGCCATTCACCTATGTATTTTTATGTATTTAGTCAGCTACACACCTAAGTCACTAGTTATGCACACATACTAAATCAGTAGTTAGACACATACAAAGTCTGTCTAAAAGACAAACAGCTCACAGTAAGGTGGTCCCAGGACTTGGGAATCAGGCCTTTAATCCCAGCAGTAGGGATTTGGAGATAGGATTGACATGGCTGGACAGAGAGAGGAAGATAAGGTAGAGGAGACAGAAGAGCATGCAGTCAGATAATGTTGTTTCAGCAATTAGTCTGAGGGATCAAAGAGATAGCAGTCAATCTGAGGAGGCAGTGTGAGGACAGGAACACATGGCTTGTCTGAGAATAGGTAGAGAAAAGAACTCTAGTAGCCAGATGCTCTGAATATGTGATCCTTCAGTTTTCACCCTCCCCTCCCTGATAGGTTATTGTGAGTTTTTATTAGTAAGATTTATTAGAACTTGTGCTGGAAGTGATGTTCTCTCTTTGGAAGTGTGATATTTCAAAGTCAATAGAGGTAAACATTTTAAATTATTAAAATATGTTAACTTTATTTTTTTAAAAATTACATTGGTATCTTTTTAATGTTTTTAATTTTAAAAAAAATTATTATACATATCAAACCAGTTCATTTCACCTTACCCCCACCCTCCTTCTTCCCCTCTCTCCCAACTTCCCGAGCCCCCGGCCACTCTCCCCTCCCATGCAACGGACACTATACACACAGGGTGATTCCTTCCAGGAGAGGTCATCTAAATCTTTCAAGTCATCTGACGTAGGGACTAAAATATCTCTCCTGTTTCAAGGTTAATGGAGTATACATCCATGGGGATATTCCCTCAAAGTCATTTTTGCAACAAGGATATTTCCTGGTTCCACTGCCTGAAGTCCCTTAGACTGCACAGGCCTTTTAGCTTAGACCCATGTTCAGGGGTCTGTGTCAGTCCCATGTTGGATTCCCAGATATGAGTCTGGAGCCCCATTACCTCCTCCTTGTTCAGGTCAGCTGTATCTATGTGTTTCTGCAGTGTGGTCTTGTCCTCCCTCTTTGCATCTCGATTCCACTTCAGTTCAGTGTTTAGTTGTGCATGTATGCTTCTGTTTCCATCAGCTACTATATGAGGGCTCCATGATGGTGAATAAGATAGTCGTTGATCTCATTGTCAGGGAAGGGAATTTATGGTAGCATTTACACTGTTGCTCAAATTGTTAGTTGTTGTCAGTCTTGAAGGTCTCTGGACATTTCTCTAAGTTCAGTTTCCTCTTCTAACCTATAATGGCTCCCTCTTTTATAGTCTCTATCTCTCTTCTCCTCTCCTAGCTATCCTATTCTCTTCTCTTCTCAAGTCTATTCCTCCCCTGACCAAATCTTCCTAGTCCCTGTGATCTTTCCTCTCCTACTTCTTTCCTTTTGCTAGTTCACTCTCCACTCAGTACCCCCCAATTCCCATATGCTCTGGGGACCGTGTCCATTCCTGCTTCTGTGAGTGACCTTATATGAAACTCTTAGAATCCTCCTTGTATCCTAGTTTCTCTGGCAGTGTGATTTGTAGGCTGGTTATCTTTTGCAGTATGTCTAAAATCCAAATATGAGTGAATACATACCATGCTTATCTTTCTGTGACTGGAATACCTCATTCAGGATGGTTTCTTCAATTTCCATCCACTTGTCTTTGAGTTTCAAGATTCCATTGTTCTGCCCTCCCCCAAACGCAGAGTAGTATTCCATTGTGTAAATGTGGAGCATGTTCTTTATACATACTTCAGTTGAGGGGCATCTAAGTCACTTCCAGTTTCTTGGTATTATAAATAATATTGGTATGAACATATGTGAGCACATGTCTTGGTTCCATGCATGTGGATCATTTGGGTATGTGCGTAAGAGGTAGGTTACTGGGTCCTGTGGCAGACTGATTCCCATTATCCTGAGGAACAGCCATGCTAGTCTCCAAAATGCCTGTACAAGTTTGCAGTTCTACCTGCAAAGCATAAGTTGTCATTACTGTTTCTAATTTTAGCCATTCTGACAGGAGTAAGATGGTATCATAAAGTTGTTTTAAGTTGCATTTCCTTGATAGCCAAAAATATTGAACAGTTTCTTAAGTGTATTTCATCATTTTTTTATTTCCCCTTTTTAGAGTTCTCTATTCATTTCTATACCCCATTTTAATAGAGTTATTTGGTGTTTTGTTGACTAGTTTCTTGAGTTATTTGTATATTTTGGAGATCAGCCCTTTGTCGGATGTAGGATTGGTGAAAATATTTTCCCAGTCTGTGGGCTGCTGTTGGGTCTTGTCCACTGTGTCCTTTTCCTTATAGAAACTTCTAAGTTTGAATAGGTCCCATTCATTATTTGTTGATCTCAGTGTCTATGCTTCTGGAGTTATTGTCAAGAAGCAGTCTTCTGTACCAATTTGTTCAAGAGTACCTTTAATTTTTTTTTTCCTAAAAGGTTCAGTGTGGATGGATTTATGGAGGGATCCATTTGGACATGTGTTTTGTGCATGGCTATAGACATAGATCTGTCTTCAGTCTTCTATATACCATAAACCATTTGTACCAGCACCACTTGTTGAAGATGCTTTCCTTATCCCATTGTACACTTTTAGCTGTTTTTCAAAAGTCAGGTGCTCATATGTGTATGGGATAATACCAAGATTTTCTATTAAGTTTCATTGAGCTACTTGTCTATCTTTGTGCTAATACAAGGCTCTTTTCAGGACTATAGCTCTGTAGTAGATCTTAAAGTCAGGGATGATGATGCATCCTGAAGTTCCTTTATTATACAGGTTGTTTTGGCTATTCTTGTTCTTTTGTTTTTCAATATAAAGTTGATAATTGTCTTTTCAACGTCAGTGAAGAATTGTGCTGGCATTTTAATAGATATTGAATTGAATCTGTAGATTGCCATTGGCAAAATTGCCATTTTTACTATGTTTATTCTACCTATCCATGAGATTGGGAGATCTTTACATTTTCTGGTGTTTTCTTTAATTTCTTTTTGTAAATACACAAATTACTATTGTATAGGTCTTTCACTTGTTTGATAAGTGTTACCCCAATGTAGTTTATGTTGTTTGTGGCTATTGTACAGGGTGATGTTTCTCTGATTTTTTTGTTAGCCCCTTTGTTGTCTGAATATAGAATGGCTACCATCTTTTTTTTTTAGTTTATCTTGTATGCTGGTACATTGCTGAATATGTTTTTCAGCTGTAGGAGTACCCTGATAGAGTTTTTTGGTTGCTTATGTAAACTATCATATCTTCTGAAAATAGAGAAAGATTGAGTTATTCCTCTCAATTTGTATCCTCTTGATATCCTATTCTTGGCTTATTTCTTTAGCTAGCACTTCAAATACAATAATGAAGATATATGGAGACAGAGGGCAGCATAATTTTTGTCCTGATTTTAGAGGAATTGCCTTAAGCTTCTCTATATTCAGCTTGATATTTGCTCTGTGTTTACTACATATTGCTTTTATTATGTTTTTATAAATTCCTGTTATCCCTGACCTCTACAAGACCTTTAACATGATAGGATGTTGAATTTTGTCAAAGTTTTTTTCTACATCTAGGGAGATGATCATGTGATTTTTCATTTTTAGTTTGTTTATATAGTGGTATGTTTGATATATTTTTATATGTGAAGCCATCCCTGCAACCCAAGGATGAAGCCTAGTTGATCATGGTAGATGATTTTTCTGATATATTCTTGGATTTGGTTTTCCTGTGTTTTCTTGAGTATTTTGCATCAATGTGCAGGAGGGATATTGGTATGTAATTTTCTCTTAGTTGTGTCTTTGTGTGAATGGGTATCAAGGTGACTGTAGCCTCAAAAAAGTGTTTTGTAATGAAACTTCTGTTTCTATTGTGTGGATCAGTTTCAAGAGTATTAATATTAGGTCTTCCATGAATTTTCGGTACAATTCTTCACTGAAGAAGACATCTGGCTCTGGGATTTTTTTTTTTTTTTATAATGGAAGGCTTTGTATGATTGTTAGTTGCTATAGGTCAATATAAGTTGCTTGTCTATTCTTCATTTAATTTTGTTAAGTAAGACTTATCCAGAAATTTGTCCATATCTTTGACTTTTCAAATTTTGTGGAGTATATGTTTTCAAAATATGACCTGAAAATAGCCTGGATTTCCTCAGTGTCTATTGTTCTGTACCCCTTTTTGTTTCTGATTTTGTTCATTTCCATGTTCTCTCTTTGCTTTTTTTTAGTTTGGATAAAGGTTTGTATCCCTTGTTAATTTTCTGAAAAAAAGCAACTCATTATTGCATTGTTTTTTTTTTTATGTATCATTTTCCTGTTTTCTACTTTATTGTTTCAGCCCAAAAATTGATAATGGGGTCTACTCCAGAGGATTGAGTTTGCTTCATTTGTGTCCTAAGGTTTTCAGTTGTGTTGTTAATTCTCTAATGTGTCTCTCATCTGTTTTCTTCATATGGGCACTGAATGGAATCAACTTCCCACTTAGCAGTGCTTTCAAGGTGTCCCATAAATTCATGTATGTTGTATCCACAACCTCATTGAATTTTAGGAATTCCTTAATTTCTTTATTTCTTCTTAGACTCAAGTATGTTGAAATTGAGCATAATTCAGTTTCCATGAGTATGTAGGGTTTCTGTGATTTGTTGTTGTTTTTATTGAATTCCAATTATAAAGCATGGTGCTCTCATAAGATACAGGGTAATATTCAAATGTTTTTGTATTGGATGAGGATTTTTATGATGCCTAATATATGGTCAATTTCACAGAATGTTTCATGTGAGCAAAGAAGTTATAATCTTTTTGTTTGTATGGAACGTTCAATAGATGTTTGTGAAAACCAATTGAGACATAACTTCTGTTAGTTCATTTGTTTCTTTGTAATGATTCTGACTGGTGGTCCTGTCTAGTGGTGAGAGTGGTGTGTTGAAGTCTCCCATTACACGTGTGTGTGGTTTCATGTGAGTTTTGAGTTTTAGTACCATTTCTTTTACGAATGTGGGTGCTTTTGTATTTGGGGCATAGAGGTTCAAAATTTAGGATTTGTGCTTAGGATTTCTCCTGTGATGAATATGAAATGACTGTTTTCATCTCTTTTGATTGATTTTAGTTTGAAGTGTAACTTGTTAGATATTAAAATACCCAGACCTGCTTGCTTCTTGGGTCCAGTTGATTGGAAGATCTTTTCCCAGCCATTTACCCTGAGGTAATGTCTATTTTTGAAGCATAGATGTGCTTCTTATGTGCAGCAGAAGGATGTACTCTGTTTTCGTATTCATTCTGTTAGCCTTTGTCTTTTTATAGGTGAGTTAATACAATAAATGTTGAGGGAAAGTAAGGATTATTATTGGTTAATACTTGCTTGTTTATGTTTTGATTTGATTTTGGTAGTGGTTTTGTGTATATATTTTCCCTGTTTTACCCTTGGGTTCTTTTGAAGTGAGATTATCTATTTCCTATGTGTTTTTGAGCTGTGGACAGGCCAAAGGTGGAACAAGATCTGGAGCCAGTCCAGGGATTATCCAGGTTAGGGTGTGGGGGGAATTCCACATCAATTGTTCCCAGACTCAACTCTAGCAGAGTCCTGGCAAAGGGGGTCAAATATCCTGGTAGACTGGGTTTCAGGATGTTCCTGCATGGATAGGCAGATCTAGCCAGGGCCTGGTGGTCTCCTTCTGAATCCTCTCTGGCAGAGGCATAGCAATAGGTGGTAAGCATCCAGCAGGCATGGACTCAGGATGGTGGCATTAATATGTGGATCTAGCTGGGGCATGACATTCTCCAACTGAGTCTTATTGCTGAGGCTGGAATCTTTTTTTCTAGCATTTATTATTATTATTATTATTATTTTGAAATCCAATTTCTTTTTGGCTTTGCCACCTGTCCTACAACTATATCTTGTAGACCAGGCTGGTCTTGAACTCACAGAGATAGGCTTCCATCTGCCTCCTGAGCACTGGCATTAAATGCATATGCCACCACCACCCAGCTGCTGGTATCTTTTTAAAAGTCTTTTTTAAACATATTACTGCTTTTATCTCTATTTTGCTGCTCTCCTATGTGTCTTAGATTTTACTTATGTCAATCCTTTTCTCAACTGATGCTGATGATTGACTTCTGAGTAGAGCAAAGTCTCTTCTAACTTTCGCTTGTTTAATACTGTGTAATTGAGAATTGTTTTGAATTCCTAATCCTGCTTCTGTACAGTGCTGGAAAGAAAATCCTACACTTCCTTCCAGTCTGGCCCTTTACTGGTCAGTGAGAAGGAAAACAGACCAGAAATTGAGTTAACACCCAAGATCTCTGATTATTGTGGGAACTAAAGAATGAAGAAGAATTTGTGCAAAGATTGTGTTCATGGCCCACTTGGATACTGGTGGCGTCACAGTGCACAAAGGGAGAGGCAGGATGGAAGCTGAAATTTCCTCCTTCAACAGTAGTTGAAGTGAGCAATGTGGAATTAGGTAATCATTCCTAGATAATCCATAATTGTCTTGGTGGGCAGGTTCTTAGACTCCACAGATGAGGGCTATCAAGAATCTGGACAGAGAAGAGACCTTGTCGTGAATACAAATTGCTATAGTTACAGTATTCAGCCAAAACAGGTCTGGGTGAACTCTTGTGGACTATTTAACAGGACTGTTATTTTTTGTGGGTTTGGATGTACAGTCTGAAAGAAAATGTTTGAAAAATCCTTGGTGTGCTCTAATAGAAACTCCTAGTCTCTGGAGCTCATGGCCATGAAGCAATTTTCAGCTTTTCCAAATATTTATTTTAGATCATAACTACATAATATCCACATAACTTTTCTGGCCACAAGCCCTACCATGATTCCTCGATGTTCTCTAATTCATGGCCTGCTTTTCTTAAAAAGGATTTTCACATTAAACACAGTGAATATTGGAAGGTGTCATACATTTGTCTGCAGTATTTCCCAGACTGTACGTCCTGGGATTAAAGGTGTGCTCCACCATGTCCTGTCCTCTATGGCTAACTACTGCATAGCTCCACACTCTATTCTTAAAGCAAGTTTGATTTCTGTTTAGATATGTTTATGGTTGAAGATGAGAATCATTTCAGTCTGCATTGTGAAATTGTCTGTGCATGCTCTGCACATTGCATGGAGGGAGAAAGAGAGTTTGAACTTGTGCACTGCAGGAACATTGCTGGGTGGTGTATTGGTGACATGGGTAAGCAACATTGAAATTTGTGTCTGAGTGTGCAATGGTGGCTTTTGCCTTTGATTCCAGCCCTGAAGAAGTAGATGCAAGTGGATCTCTCTGTTCTACAGAGAAGGTTCCAGGAAAGCAGGGCCACAAAGGGAAACTCTGTCTCAAAGGCTTAAATAAATAAATAAATAAATATTAAACAGTTAATGAAAAGCTCTACTAGAAAACAACAAGATTAATATTAATAATTAGGAAGGAATTCACCAGTGCAGTTTACTGAGCAAGGAATATGATGGCAGGAGCCAGACAGGGAAATTCTGTCTCAAAAAAAAAAAAAAAAAAAAAAAAAAAAAAAACCCAAAAACCAAATAAGTTCCTATTTGTGCAGAACTCTGAAATGTCTAGGTATGTAGTAAAATCCAAGGCCAAAGGAGGTGCTGGGCTTGCTGTGTCTTTAGCACACTGTACCCTTGAGGAAGAGCTCTTGTCAATCAAGCCTCACTAGCCAATCAAGTACACTGAGCCAAACCACCAGTCTCAGGTCTGGAAGGAGTCTTCCTGGAGCCATGCTGCAGGCTTGCTTTTTATATCAGAACAGGCACCAGAGGATTGACTGCTGCTCTGTGAGTGCTGCTGTGGGGAATGGAGGAGAACAGAAGCTGCAGCATGGTGAGTGACAGTGTTGGGAGGGTGGGATGGGGAATCATGGAAGTCTGTTTTGCAGGCACTGCAGGAGGAGGCTGGGCTGGAATGTGCTGCCACTTGCAGTGTTCTCTTAGGCACATTGTGATTCTCACAGCTTCCCCAACCAGGGTGTGTCCTGGGGCTGCTTCAGAGGAAAGGATTTCTTTCTTTTTTTAAAAAAAAATTAATTTATTTATTTTATATAACCAAGTCCATTTAAATTAAAACAAACATAGACAATACTTGGCAATTCAGGCATCGTTTTTTCCAAACTAATTCCTGCTGGTAAGAGGCACTGTCATGGTGGATTCTAAGAAGATGCAGAAATCCTGGCTGTAGTCTGTAAGGCTGCTTTGTCCAGCTGTTTTTGAAAGACCAAAAAGTAAAGTTAAATTAAGGATGGTCTGACAAGGAAAGCTAACCAATATCTGTTCCTTGGAATTTGCTAACTTCCTCTCACCAGGCTCTGAGATGACAAGAATTCATACTGCCCTCTTTTCTGCCCCTCCTTTCCTGTGAGTCAACAGGTGGTAAATAGGGTCCTTAGGAAACAAAGAGATAGCTGCAACTCTGGTTTGCCCAGACAAGATTAATTAGCACACCCTGAGGCTCTAAGGTCTGCTGACCCTAATAGCAGACCATCTGCCTCCAAGGGTTACATACTCAGTGGACAGAGGGTCCCACCCCCTCCCTAAACTAGTGCCTTTGCCTTTAAAAACACCTG
Organism: Phodopus roborovskii; assembly: GCF_943737965.1. Taxonomy (NCBI): domain Eukaryota; kingdom Metazoa; phylum Chordata; class Mammalia; order Rodentia; family Cricetidae; genus Phodopus; species Phodopus roborovskii. The sequence continues at coordinate 95,933 of NW_026125835.1, forward strand.
GGCCCAGGGTAGGGGGCTTCTCCCTAGCCTGCATGCTGGAGGAGCCCGTTTGTGCAAATGTTTCCCATTCATTAAAGCCTCTTGCGTTTTGCAGCAGCTGGACTGGACATTGAGTTCTTGGGGTATCGACCGAGCCTGGAAGACTCCTCATTCTGAGGGTCTTACAATTAATATTAATAATCAGGAAGGAATTGACCCACACTATTTACTGAGTGAGTTCCAGGACAGCTGGGGCCACACAGCAAAATTCTGTCTCAAACAAACAAACAAAAAGCAAATAAGTTCCTGTTTGTGCAGATCTCTGAAAGTTCTAGGTCTGGAGAAGAAGCCAGGGCCAAAGGAGATGCTGGGCTTGCTGTGTCTTTAAGAACAGTAACCTTTGAGAAAGAGCTCTTGTCACTCAAGCCTCACTAGCAAATCAGGGACACTTAGCCAACCCTCTGGACACAGACTATAAGGAGACTTCCTGGAACCATGCTTCAGGCTTGGTTTTTTATCAGAACAGGCACCAGAGTATTTATTGCTGTTCTGTGAGTGCTGCTGTGGGAAATTGTGAGGGGAGCATGGATGAGCACAGAAGCTGCAGCATGGTGAGTGAGGGAGTTGGGAGGGTGGGGGGGGGGAGTCATGAAAGTCTGTTTGGCAGGCCCTCTAGGAGGAGGCTGGGCTGAATGTGTTGCCAAATTTAGTGTCCTTTTTAGCCCATTGTGGTTCTAGCAGCTCTCCTGACCAGGATGCATCCTGTTAATTCTTCACCTAGTGGGCTACTTCTGTGGAAAGGATTTTTTTTTTTTTTTTTGTTTTTTTTTTTTTTTACATGTCCATCCCAGTTCCCTCTCCCTCTCTCTCTCCAACCCTCTTACACTCTACCCACAAATGCTGACCAACCTGCTCTCCCATCCGTCCACCACAATTCCACATGTCAGGCAATGCCATCCTGGTGGGGTCATGTAATTATGTCAAGTAATATGAAATAGGAAATAGTGCCCCAACCAGCGGGGCCTAGTTATTCGTGGGCCAAGGTGGGCTAGAACCTGAAAATAATGGGAGAGAAAGAAGGAACGAGACCAAGCAATGCTTGTCAAGGTCTAACCTTATTAGGGACAAAGAGGTGTTTTTAAAGCAAAGGAGGGAGGAAATGGGGAGGGGTAGCTGTGCTGACTCTGGGGCTCTGGTATTGTTCCAGGCCATAAATGTCTGTTTATCTCAGTTCCTGGCATCTTGGCTCATATCAGTTCCTGGGTTGAATGGAAGAGCCTGCTTTTTTTTTTTTTTTTTTTTTTTTTTTTTAGCAGTTTTCTGTTTTACCAAGATAAGGTTCAATTAGAGTTTTAAGGTGTAAGTAATTCTGCAAGAGGATGTTACTCAAGGCCAGCTCCCAACATATCCCCCTATTTTATTAGTTTTTATGGAGATTCTGTCTTAGGCTGCTCAGTGGGCTCCCACAATCGGGACCCTGGGGATGGGCTTGTCACTATGTGACGAATGGGTAGGACCTCTGTCTTAGGCTACACAGGGTGCACCCACCCTCAGCACTCAAGGACATAGTAAAAAATCAGGCAAAAAACTCGGGCAAGATGAGTGGGCTCCTCAGACATGGCCCTATGCTACTCCCGCATTGAGGGACATACAGCCGAAGAGGAGGGTTTGCATCTGCTTTGTGGCACTGTGATACTCCCATCGTTGACGTCTCCATATTTGAGAGAACCAGGTCCCCTGTTGTTTGAGTCCTGTGAAATCAAGTCCTTGTCTAGGGGGATCAGAATTGGCATTGTCAGCAACCTCAACAGGTTCCTCAGAGGAGTCCTGTTCCTTTTCCAAAAGCTGATGGTAGTGTACAAGAATAGGTTTTTTGAGTATGGAATCAATCTGAATTTTGATCAATAGAGTTAGTCTCCGGAATGCCCAAGGCCCAAAAGTCAGCAGCAGCAATAATCCAACCAATGGTCCCAGGAAAGGAGGAAGCAGGGTAGAAAGCCAAGGGGAGGTGGAAAACCAGTTTTTATACCAGGACTCTGCCTGTTCCCTCTGTCATTTACGTTCCTTAAGACTTTTCTGTACTCTTATCTTAACTGTCTTCCACTAAGCCAGTCTTGTCAGCATAAAAGCAACCTTCCTCTTTTAATGCCACAGAAAGGCCACCCTGTTGCAAGAATAATAGATCAAGCCCTCTTCTATTCTGTAACACAACCTGTTGCAGGAATAATAGATCAAGCCCTCTTCTATTCTGTAACACAACTTCTGCTAAAGATGGATGTTACTCATGTTCCTTCATTTGGCCAACTACAATTTGTACATGTATCTGTGGATATCCATTCTCATCTCATCTTTGCCTCTACTCATACTGGAGAAAGGCTTAAGTATGTTAAGAACCATTGTTTACAAACCGTTGATCATATGGAAATGTCCAGACAATTAAAAACTGATAATGGACGTGCTTATATTAGTCAGTGTTTTAACTCTTTTTTGCAAAAAAAAAAAAAATTAATCTCACATAAGACAGGCATACATTATAAGCCTCAGGGTCATGCCATGGTAGAGTGTGCACATCGCACAATTAAAGCATATCTTCATAAAACAAAAAAAAAAAAAAAAAAAAAAAAAACGGGGGAGTTTACAGGGTCTCCTCATAATCACATTTCTCTGGTCTTTATATTTTAAATTTTTTAACAATTCTTGGTGCTGCTTAAGCTGCAACTGACTGGTATTTGCACCCTCGGTCATCTGACTATGGCTCAGTTATGTGGAAGATTGTCACTACTGGAAAATGGTGTGGCCCCAACCCAGTTGTAGTATGGGCCTGAGGGTCAGTTTGTGTCTTTCCACAAGACAAAGATAACTCTGTTTGGGTGCCTGAGTGGCTGATTCGCCATATGAGGAGGGAAGGTGATTGTAACAGCCAGAAAGAAGGTCTGATGGGTCTTCAAGAATCTACCCATCCTGATGCCTGTGGGTCTGAGTAGCTATATGTGGCCTTTTATCCTAACCACTAATTATAGTTTGAATCCAGAGGCTATAAATTTACACTTTTATCCAAAGGACCAGAATTTCACCTTCATCTCAGGCACTGTATTCTGGTTCCATTCTTATTGTTGTAAACAATGCTAATAATTTTGGAGGAAGTTTCAATTGTTCTCAGGAGGTCTGCCAACTGTAACAGCTGTTGTGGGGACATACCCAGGTTTGCAGCAGACAGATAAGGAGATTCTGGGATCATGGCTGGCAGTGCCGCCTTCACCCTGAAGCTACAGTTTCTACCATAGCCCTCTCCCAATCTGTAAATACTACAAACACAGTCGATCAACTAGCAGGTGATTTTGCTTAGGCCTTAGCTACCCACAGCACACTTTATTATCTAGTACAAATTGGCATTTTTAAACTAAATTTATAAACAAACCTCCTATAGGAACACTTGAATTTTTGGAAAAACTCACATGGCTTCTTCTTCTGTCTTTCACGTATCCGTGTTAATTCATCATTTTTCTCCAGAAATCCTGGAGTGATCAGTTTTTAAGTTGTACACATGCTTTAGCCATGCATATCATTAACATCTATGACACCTGAATGCCACTTGCCAATGCAGAAGGCCTTTTAAAAGGACTTCAACTTGTGAGCAGATCATTGGGGGTTTGTAGCCCTTGCTCTTGGTGCTACTTTGCCACAGCACTAAACAGGCTAGGCCAACTTTCTAACAAGACAGACAGATACTGTCTTTGGCTCAAGAGACAATGCCTCTGCCCACGTGAGGTTGACAAATTATTCACCAGTGACAGGTAAGGCAGAGGGGGCAAATATCCAACCAAAGACAGGAAGGTTACAGGACTGGGTGACCTCTCCAATGACGGGTAAGGAATTATGCTGACGTCTTCTGTCAAATAAGGCAGTGTTAGTTTATATTAAAAGAAAGGGATGTCTGTATGACCCAAAGCAACTTGAGCAAGCCTGAAGATGTTGGAGGGAACTCCTTGCCCCATGACTGTTGTTGGTACTCTTCCAGTTTTGATAACACACTCATGACAACACACTCCTTGATAACACACACCTTGTAAAATCACATACCTCATGTCAATACATACCTCCTAACAACACACACCTCATAAGGAGGAGCTAAGCCTAAAATTCCTCTAATTTTCCACTGTGCTGTAAGTCGGAAATTAACCCCTTTCTTGCCTTCTATATTAAGTCCTGTGCCCCAATTTCTCATATGGTTATTTAGAGTTATTTAGAGTTGGTGGTGTGTTATGTTATCATCCCGAAAGAGATCATTAGATGAGATTCCCTGATCAAGAGATTATCCAGTTATTCCATTTTTAAAATCAGTGGTGTCTGTGTCCTTCATGGGTCAGTTATGTTGCAACCTGTCAGAAACTGATGGTGCAAAACAATACAGGTTTATAAATCGTGTAATCATTGGATTGTTTAAAATCTATGATTATATAATCAGTAATCACAGGTTAATGCAGTGTCCCTCGTTCTCTGGGCAATGCTTCTGGTACCAATCTCCTGCTGTATCAATTGCACAACAGCCAAATAACGGATGACACCATCATTCCTTACAATTTAATAATTGGATAGTCCTGAATACTTAACGTTCATAAGATGGAACCAAACTCCAGTGATTGTCAAGGAAGTAGTACTTAGATAATTAAATAATGCCACGCTATTAACTCCCAGGGAGGAATGGCCAGACTCTTGTCATGAAGAAATACATCTTCATCAAATTAGATAATTAATATATAATGAAAAATGATTGAATAATGATATGGTGGTGCATACTTAAATCCCACATGGTGTAGTCAGACTCATCTCTTCCTGGCATAATGATTTATTTAAACAATTAAATTGATAATTAATTAGTTGGCATTTTATATCAACACAGACGAGATGGCGCCAAAATCCTAAAGCTATCGTTGATGTAATGATCTATTTACATAGCTAAATGATGAAGTAATGAGATGATGTTATATCATCAACTCCCAAAATATGACTCTAAAAGGGACTTATGGTCCATAACATTACCTGTAATAATTTAGTTCAGATTATAGATAGTTACCTATGATAATCAAAACATAGAGTTAAGTTAGTTAGGTTTTCAAGATGTATTTAAGATGAATGGGCACACTTCAAACCTTTCAAAGAACCACAGAATATGGCATTTAAAATGGTTTATGGTTTTTCTTAACTGTGAGTCGCAACTGCTCCTGTCAACACCATCTGAATTAAATGGTGAATTATTATTTAACTTCCTAGTTTAACAGGTAAATAAGTAAGTGTAGTATTAGATGATGTGATGGTCTGGCACGATGGACTCCCATAAGGAGGCTCAAAACTCCAGTGATCACTGAATACATAATGACAGATTTTCATAATTAAATGAATAAACATAAAACAAGTGGGTGGTGTTTTATACATGTGCCTAAAAGATTGCATAATACTGAAGAGACATTGAGTTCTTAATCATAGATTTGAACAAGAAAATTAATGAATAAAGGGATAATTTCTCACTATTCACCCCTAGAGATATAACAAAATGATATCAACATTGATTTAAATAAATAAATAAATAAATAAATAAATAAATAAATAAATAAATAAATGATGAAATCACAAAAGACAATTAACACCAACAAGGTGGATCCAGACTCCACTCTTCCTGGAGTAGAAAAAGACAGATTCGAATACTGAAATAAGCAGATAGTTAGATCGTCTGTCACACTTAAGTCACAGAAGTTGGCACCAATCTTCAGGGTTCACAAATTATATAACGAAGCTATTTAATAATTACATCTTTAAATATGTAAGTTGTTGACCTTTTTTGTATCATCAATTCCTGGGCCTACTTGCCAGATATGAAGAAGTATGAATTCTATTGGCCTGACATTATCACCAGCGCCTGAGTCTCTGTTGTGGCGCGGCAGGACCTGAGATAATGGGCCCCTTCCTGGCGTAGCAGTAGTAGGCAAAATGTTGATATCAGCTGAAAAGATGGCTGCAGCAGGGGCGCCATCAGCAGAGCTGAGAGAGAGATGTTCTTCCGTGTTCGGGGTCATCATCCTGTTGCGAGCTCTCGGTGATGGTGCCGACCTCCTTGTGCCACTACTTCTTCTCATGGTAGATCACAACCGATATGAAGATGTGGAGGAAGAGCAGGTATTCAACATCCAGACCACCATGCCGGCCTTGGTGAAGTCCTTGTACTTCTCAGAGGGCACCGTGAAATCTTGTGTACTCAATCGTCCAGCATCCTTAGAACTTTGGGTGATTCATAGATCATACAGAAACTGCTGTGTCCATGTCTACTACTTTCCTGTCCTTGTCCCTGACAGATATTTGCACCCTAATCGTAATTGTGATGGCATTGTCTGTCGTTTAAATAATTTAAAGAATTAAATAAGTGAGTAATAGACAACTGTTACAATAAAGAGGTGATGAAACATTTAACGGGCAGGGAAGCATGGCCAGACTCTAGTCATGAAGGATGTCATCATCATCAATGGAAAAAAATCAATCACAAAATGTGATGATATTGCACATTAACTCAACAAGAGGGAGCTTTATAGGTCTCTTCATGGAATGGAGGATTTTTGGTTTTCAAAACTATACAAATATTTACATTACCTTGGGTAGTAATACGAATTGTAATTTTAAATACTTTAATTATGTAATTAGATGATCTGTGCCACCAAATTCCAGGTGTTATGGATGACATAATCTTTATTTTATATTATTAAATAATCAAATAATGAGTTCATGTAACATCATCCACTTCCCTGAGGTGGCTCCAAACCAGGCTCTTAAACGATGGTGTCATGGATTATCTAATGTCCTATTTTAATAAGCAAATAACAACATAAGCAGAGGATGAAATTGTCTGCCATACTTGAAACAGTTGACTCTCACTTGTCTCCCAAATGATGGTGTGAAACTCCCAGCTTCATCCCTCATTTAATCAAAGAGTTGATTAGTAAAATGTTTAAATGCTGAAATGTCATTGTGTATGCAGGGTTTTAGAAGTTATCACATATTTACTGTTGCACAACTGCCTCAAAAGAGATGGACTTCAATCCAATAATCCCAAAGACTAGTCTAACAAATGGATTATCACCATCCTGAAGGAAGTTAACAATGGAAAACACACCTTTTGATGAATGAATGTGAGTCTTATTATCTTTTGTTCCATAGTTTTACTTCTTAGGAGAGAGAGCATTCATAAACAGAAGTCTTTGGAATGTTTCTCCACAGACTCTGTTCTCTGATAATTAGGTAAACTTGAATTTGATAACCAGTAAAAGCTGTAGGCAAACTTCCACAGATTTGGCTATGACTTGGTTAGGTGAGTCAAATGCTGTCATGAAAAGTTTTAGGAGATAGTTATCTTGTCGCATGATAATAACTTCTGGAAGCTGCTCTCTGGTCCTTGGCCCATGATACCAGGATACAGAATACAAGCAGGTTTGCGAAGCAACATTCATGATCCAACATTCTGTCACATTCTAGTGCCCCTCCCACATGCTAAAAGTAGCATACCCACTGATGAACTAAACTTACAGCCTCATTGAATTTCTCACAAAATCAAAGCAGGGCTCTTTCTTTTGAGTTATACCTCTTATTTACCAGTCTCTCAAGCTACAACACGCCTATACTGACATAAGCATGAAATACTAAGCATCATTATGCCATTCAAATTCAAGTACATTGATGAGTATTTAAGCCTGTTTTCTATGCTTCAAGTTTGTAATTTCTAGAATGGAAACATTACAATTAATCACATCTACCATGATCATTTTCTCTTTATTGAAAATAAAATAAACCCCTCTTCATTCTCTTACCTTTAGATGAGCTTGATCCCATGGTTTCTCAGAGTTGTTTAGATTTGAATGTGGGTGTTGACTAAGGATTTTGAGCACTGTCTTATGTTTCTTTCAGTCATTTTTGATTCCTCAATTTATAGTTCTCTATTAAGTTCTGTACCCTGCTTTCTAATATGGTTATTTAGATTTATTTATTGTTGGTGGTGTGTCAGGTTATCAGCCTGATAGAGTTCATTAGATGAGATTCCCTGATCAGGAGATTATTCAGTTATTCCATTTTTAAAATTGGTAGTGACTCTGCCCCTCATGGGTCAGTTCTGTTGCATCCTCTCAGAAACTGATGATGTGAAACAATACATTTTTTTTAAATGTGTAATCATTTGATTGTTAAAAATCTACTATGATGTAATCAGAAATCAGTGGATAAAGTAGTGTCCCTCATTCTCTGGGCACTGCTTCTGTTACCAATCTCCTGCTGTGTCCATTGCATAGCTGCCAAATGATGGATAATACCATCATTACATATGCAATCAAATAAGTTAATAACTGGATTGTCCTGCATACTTAACTTTCATAAGATGGAACTAATCTCCAGTGATTGTCAAGGAAGTAGTACTTAGATAATTAAATAATGCCACACGATTATCTCCCATGGAGGAATGGACAGACTCCAGTCATGAAGAACAATACCCTCATTGATTTAAATAATATTATATAATGAAAAATGATTGCATAATGATATGGTGGTGCATACTTACATCCCACATGGAGTAATCAGACTGATCTCTTCCTGGAATAAAGATTTATTTAAATAATTAAATTGATAATTATTTAGTTGGTGTTTTATATTAACACTGACTAGAAGGCACCAAAGTCCTAAACCTATCGCTGATGTAATGATCTATTTACATAGTTAAATGATGAAGTATTGAGATGATGTTACATCATCAACTCTCAAAATCTGACTCCAAAAGGAATTTATGGTCCATAACATTACCTGTATTTTAAATACGTTAATTATATGATGAAGTATTATTTAATTTCCTAGTTTAACAATTAAATAATTAAGTGTAGTATTAGATGATGTGATGGTCTGGTATGATGGACTCCCATAAGGAGGCTCAAAACACCAGTGATCACTGAATACATAATGACAGATTTTCATAATTAAATAAACAAACTTTAAACAAGTGATGGTGTTTTATACATGAAGCCTAAAAGATTGCTCAATATTGAAGAATCATTGAGTTCTTAATCATAGATTTGAACAAACAAATGAATGAAGAGATAATTTCTCATAATTCACACCTATACAGATAACAAAATCATATCAACATTGATTTAAATAAATAAATACATAATGAAATCACAAGAGGGAATTAACCCCAAAAAAGGTGGATCCAGACTCCATTCTTCCTGGAGTAGAAAAAGACAGATTTGAATACTGAAATAATCAGATAGTTAGATCGTTTGTCACACTTGAGTCACACAAGGTGGCACCAAACTTCATGGTTCACAGATTATATAATGAAACTATTTAATAATTATATCTTTAAATATGTAAGTTGTTGACCTTTTTTATATCATCAATTCCTGGGCAGACTTGCCAGATAAGAAAAAGTATGCTGTTGAAACAGATTTATAAAATTCCATAAGTGTCTTGCCTGATGAATTCTGTTTGCCTGACATCATCACTGGCGCCTGAGTTTCTGTTGTGGTGCGGCAGGACGTGAGATAATGGACCCATTCCTGGCGTAGCAGTAGTAGCCAAAATGTTGATATCAGCTGAAAAGATGGCTGCAGCAGGGGCATTGCCGATATAGCTCAGAGTGAGATGTTCTTCTATTTTCTGGGTCATCATCCTTTTGCGAGGTCTAGGTGATTGTGCCTATCTCCTTGTGCCACTACTTCTCATCATAGATCACAACTGATGTGAAGATGTGGAGGAAGAGCAGGGAGTCAAACACCCAGACCACGATGCCTGCCTTGGTGAAGTCTTTGTACTTCTAGGAGGACACCCTGGAATCTTCTGCACTCTAATTGTAATCGATGATGTCATTGTCCATCGTTTAAACAATTTAAATAATCAAATAAGTCAGTAATAGCTAACTGTCACAATAAACATGTGATGAATAAAATGGAGCTTCATTTTTTTAAGAGACCAACAAAATACCAGCATACTTTCAGAAATATTTTACAGGCTCCAAAAAATTGATGCTATATGGATCCTACTGAGTTTATTCCTTTAATAGGTTTAGTCAGCATTTCTTTGAAATACTCCTTTATGCTGTAGACCAGGTGAGACATCTAGACTCATAAACCAAGCGACTACAGAATTCTTCAAATTTCCAATGTTAGGCAGATATTGGTAGAGTATGTGGCCCTCCACTTCCTAGAAAGCCCAATAAATGCACTTTCTTTTTTTTTTTCTGTTATTTTTTTTTAATTTGTAATTTCGCTCTTGCCTTCTATTTTTTTTTTTACCTTTTTACCTTTTTATTTTTTTAGTTTATTTTATTTTATATTCCTTCTCAAGTAGAGAACACTGAACAATGCAGCTCTGTTTTCACTTGACCAGTGTTGAAGCTGTGCTGGCTCACTATAGTGCTCATAGAGTCATTCTTCCCAGCCATTTTCTCTGTGAATATTCAAGTTACCATGAAGACAACCTGGTTTATTATTATTCATTTCTCAAAAAATTGAGACTAATTTCAGGAATAAAACTCACAATGCAATGGAGCTATCACCCAATTGTCTGTCAGGGGATATGGTTCCTGCATTTTTCTCATGATTTTATGAAGTGCCTCTGGCAACTTGGTAAAAATTATACTCAGTTCTCCGGATCTCAGCAAGAAGCCATATAACAAACACCTTTCGTGTCTTAAAATCTTTTTCAATATTCTGGGCAGCCTGATGTACAGATAGAGTTCCAGGACAGCCAGTATTGAAAACCTGTGTTGAAAAATCAATAAAGTTAAAAAAATGTAATAAATTAATTAATTATTGAGAAAAATCTCCTACAAAATGACAACACAAGTAGTAGTAGTAGTAGTTATAGAGGTAATCATAGTAATCATCCTCCTCTGCATTATCATCATCATCATCATAATAATAATAGTAATAATAATAATTAGGATTCTGAATTGGCCAGCCTGGTCTACAAAGTGTGTTCCAAGACAGGAAGTACTACACAGCACAACCCTGTCTTGAAAAAACAAAATAAATAATAAATAAATAAGGAAAGAAAGGAAACAAAGAAATGCATGTTTCTGCTTTGTCTTTAAGCACACCCTAACTATTGAGAAATTACTCTTTTCACCCAAGCCTCACTAGCTAATCAGGGAATCTGTGCCCAAAAGGCAATCTAAGGTTTTACAGTAAATTTCCTGGAGCCATTCTACAGGCTTAATGTCATAGCACAACAGGCACAATTGTATTGGATGCTGTGCTGTGAGTGTTGCTGTAGGAAAATGTGAGGAACATGGATGAGCAAGGAAGACATAGAATGGTAAGCAAGGTAATGCTATCCTAAAATGAAGAGTATGGTATTTGGAGGCAGAGAGACTGTGAGGCAGGGCCTCCCTGAAGCTGGTTGGAAACCTATTGAGTCATTCAAATTTCTGTGTGGTCCCATGTAGTCCTAGAAACTGGGCAGGTCAGGGTTCAGACTATGAGTACTTCAATTTTTGGGCTGAATCTGAGGAATGCATTTCAATCAGGTAGCTTTGTGTGGAAAGAAACACCAATGATAACTTATGGTACAGAGGATATGGGGAAAGGCAAACACTCCTCCACTGCTGGTGGGAGTGTAAACATGAAGAGCCCTTTTGGAGATCATTATGGTCGTTCCTGGGAAAATGTGAATCAATCTACCACAGGACCTGGTGATGGGAGATGCGATGGCGGCAAAGATCTCCTTTGCCGTAAGGAAGAGGCAAATGTCCCAAAGCTGGGGTGAGTCCACCTGGTTAGGCAAAGGACCCTGCCTGTTGGGGAAGGTGGGGGGAAGGGAGCAGCGTCTGCTGAAATCCTTTCAGGTCCCCTAAAAATCCTCATCCCACTTCTGACACCAGATATCGTGGTTAAATAAGGATCAGGATAAACAAATAGGCCGAATAGATGTTTATTCAGGGAGAAATAACTTACAACTTAGACAGATGAACACCCGGAAATTTTACCCGATGCTCTCCTGTCCGAGTCTCGCCAGCAAGAGAGCTTTTCCCGGATCTCTCTCCAACCTCCTTTTCCAGGTCACTTCCGCCCATGGCTCCACCCCCCAATGGGCATGGTCAGTGCCACAGAAGGACTATCTCACTACAACCTGGCAATCCCTCTCTTAGACATTTACCCAAACGATCCATATCCTTGAAACAAAGACATCTGTTCAACTATTTTCAAGGCAGCATTATTTGTAACAGCAAATCCTGGAGACAACCTAGATGCCCCTCAACTGAAGAAGGGACAAAGAAGATATGGCACAATTACATAATGTACATAACAGAATACTATTGTGGGGGAGGAAACAAAAAGCAATGAAACCTTGAAATTCTCAGTCAAATGGATGGAACTTGAAGAAACAATACTCAATTAGGGAATCCACTCACAAAAAGAACATGGTATATACTCACACATATATGAATTTTGGACATAGAGCAAAGGTTCTTCAGCCAATAATTCACACCACCAAGGAAGCTAGGATGAAAGGATTATTCAAAGAGGTTTATATAATTCCTGTCACACAAGGGGGAAGGGATGAGAGAGAGAGAGGGAGCATAAAAGATGGAGCCATTATATGTTTGAAGAGAAAACTGACTCTAGAGAAATGTCCAGATACCTACAATTTTGACCCCATCTAACAATTTGAGCAACAGTGGAACAGTGGAAAGGCTACCATAAATGTCCTTCCCTGATAATGAGATCAACATCTAACTTATCCACCATCACAGAGCCCTCATCTAGTAGCTGATGGTAACATAAGCAGAGACCCACAACGAAACACTGAGATGAACGGGAAAGAGATAGAGATAGAGGAGAGGACAAGGCTAAAGAAACACATAGAGACAGCTGACCTGAACAAGGAGGGAGCTAATGGGCCCCCAGCCTGTTACTTGTGTATCCAGCATGGGACTAACTCAGACACCCTGAACTTGGGTCTCAGATAGAAGGCCTGGGCTGTCTAAGGGACCTCGAACAGTGGAACGAGGATGTATTCCTGCTTCACAAAATGATTTTGGGGGAACATGCCCCAAGGAGGAATACTCCCATAAGCTAGAGCCAGGAGAGAAGTCCTAGCCCTTACTTCATATGACTTGACAGATTTAGATGTCCCCTCCTGGAGGGCATCAACATACATGTGGAGTTTTGTGAGATTGGAGGGGAGGGTCACGGGGTGGGGGGTGTTAGGGTGGGGAAAGTGTAAGAGTGAGTGAGGGAGGGAGAGGGAACTGAAATCCTTATGTTAAAAAAAATATGCTGTGAGAGCACGCCACACTCACTTAATTTAAGGAGGAGTGTTCAGGAGAACAGCAAGCACTTTGCCCTGGAAAGCATCAGCTTGGGTTCAAGGCCACTTGTGTAAATATTTGAGAGTTTGTCTCAGAAACCTTTCCTAAGAGGCTGGAGGTGCAGCTGTTCTAGAATCTGCCTTTTCAATAAGAAGTAATTCAACAGACTTAAAAGGTAAATAAAGATACATGTCTGTATGGATATCATGCATCCACCTCTGGCTAAAGCTGAAACAGGAACGAGCCTAAAACAGGTATTTTTTCTGTTTTTTTTTTCTTTTCTGTTGTTTTGTTTTTCTTTTTTGAGACAATTTCTCTGTTCACCAGGCCTGATTATATTGGGAATAGCTCTGTAGAGTTGGTTGGTCTCACAATCACAGCATTCTGTCTTTCACTCCTGAGGGCTGGGTTTAAAGGCATGCTCCTCCACCACATGTCTCCACAACATATTTTGCATTCCACATATGCTGTAATCTTTAAGTCCTTTCAGCGTTACACACCCAGCTCACAGTGCAAAGTATTTAAATAGGTACAGGGTACTGCAAGTCGGGACTGTTAGGTAAATGAAAGTTTTCAACAGAAAAGAAATTTCCATAATTATTTCATATTACAATGGTGACATGAAACAGCAGGTCACACTTTACTGACAGAGCCAGAGGTAGAGGGGCCAGAAGATGAGGTAGATAGGAAAGGAAGAAGAAAAGGAAAAAGCTGGTGCTGGAAGTTTCTTGTTTAAATAATTTCTTATTCTAAGAAATCTTCTTAAGAAGAATGGCTTCTTGTACACTTCCACGAGGGGAAACTGGAAAAAAATGGAGTCATCTAGGAAGTCGGGAGAAACTATCATGCAATGGGACGAACTCAGGAGAAGGCTACTCAAACAATGCAGTATAAGGGGAACATATAGCATCCCAAGAACATTATTGACTAAGGCCACAGTGGCCTTGTGACTGAAATCCACAGCTCCATGTGGTGGAATCTGTTGTGTTCTCAGTATGTAAAGCATCCCTTCCACAAAGGCCCTGGTTCCAGACCATTGCATTCTCCCTGAAGGAGCTCTATTTTAATCGTGATAGCTTAGTTCCTCATGGAAAATGCCTATTGCTAGGCCCTCAAGCTGTTAATGACTCTGTCAAGCATGTCCTGGGATTCTGAAGGAGCTAGATTCCTTCTCCGTGAGTGGGTATGAAAACTCATGCTTGCTCAGTCCAACCCTCAACACAACAGTGTTTTCCTTCTCAAACTTTTGTCAAAAGGGTTCATCTTACCCACCTGGCAGAACCATGATTTTCTCTAGAAGAAAACTGTACTATTCTGAAGGGGAGTAGAGGAAGGGGAGAGGTGAGCATGTGGGACCAGGAAGATTGAGTAAGTGTACAAATAGGTGGGAGAAAATAAAAGAGACTAAGGAAAACTATAACCATAACTATCTGTCTTCAACTCCATCAAAGACCACAGAAGGATAGTATATAAAGTCTAGAAATGACATAGACAATTCACTGCCTGGTCAGCCAAAGTTCTTTTGAAATCTTCCATCTCCAGCCCATAGGCCATAGTGTGTCTGGCAGACTCTTTAGTAAAGCAGGAGATTTTAAACTGTCTTCTTGTATTGGCAGTTTGTCCATCATTTTTCTCTGTGTCCTGTAGACTGTCAGGCAGACTCTTCCATGAAGCAGGAACTCTGTAGCAATGTCTATCTTGAATCAGCAGTCACTTCTCTGTGGATCCTACATGTCCAGTTTATACAGCATAAAGTCAAACAGTTCAGACAAGAGCAGTATCTTGTCCAAATGGCTAGTCTTGTCATATTGGAAGTAAACTTCATAATGAGTTTGTTTCTTTAATGCACATTTTCCTTTCTGATTCAGGTGGTGTTGCCAGGAGCATTTATGTCTCATTGTCAAGAAAAACCCTAAACCATTTTAAATGCCATATTCTGTAGGTCTTTGAAAGGTTTAAAGAATATGTATTCATCTTAAATACATGTCTGTATATCTAGAAATCTTAACTAAACTATAAGATCTGACTATCATAGGTACTATCTGTAATCTGTATTGAATTATACATTACATTTCTAAACAATACTTAAACAAGAGGAGAAATATACATATCACAAAATTGACCTTAAATTGTAGAAATAAATGAAAATCCATTCCAAAACAAAGTATTCATATCTATACCATAATCCCCTTTTTACCTTTAAAAAGAATTGGTTGTGATCATTACCCACTTATAACCAAGTCCATTTAAATGAAAACAAACATTTATAAACAATATTTGGGAATTTGGGCGTCGTTCTTTCCAAACTACTTTCTGCTGGTAAAGGGCGCTGTCCCGGGGGAATCCTAGGCAGACACAGAAATCCTGGTTGTGGTTTCCTTACCGGGAAGTGAGGCAAGCATCTGGTCTCCCTGGTCTCTCCATGCTGACTCCTCCTTACTACTTCCTCTTTCCTCCTTGTGTCCTAGTCCCTCCTATCTTCCTTTCCTATTGGCCAACAGTGCTTTATTATTAACCAGTATGAGAAACATATACAGAATGACATCTCCCATCAATGCCTCCTGAAGTCAGAGAGAAATTTGCCCTTTATACATAATAATAAGAGTAGTTCTCTGATATTGACCCCTCCTTTGGTTGATTACTTAAGTTGGAGGTATGAAATAAAGTAGACATTTAGTATAGACTGAATCTTCTCCCCTGATGACTATCTTGGGTTTCTGTCTCCTAAGTGTATTAACTAGCCTTTCTATCATCTATACTCTGTAACTCAGCAAATGACTCCGAGGTCATTTGATTACACCCTCAAAAAGACAGCTTCTGACATAAATCGATATTAGATCTGAGCAATGAAATCCAAAGTAGTTCCACACTTCAAGCTAGTATAACTTTTTTTTAATAACATGAATGTTTTGTATTAACGTGGGGAATAATAGCACACATAGAAGTATGTGCTACCTAATAATAATAATTGATTTATTGGATTCTCCCTCTCCCTAGGCAACCTGGCCCTGTTCCTACTCTCTAACTCTCCTCTTCCTGCCCTGGTGATTTCTCCTCAGCACTTGACTGTCACTCCACACAAGTCTTCTCTGGGTCCTGTGTCTTCTTTTATGGAACCTTTCCAGGTCACAGGCCTCTCTAATGCTCAGGTTCCTTCCATGTCCTGGAGTCAATCTTCTCTGCTTTCCACAGGTTACCTTCATTTGAGCTGCTGCCAAGAGGCTGTGGGCCTGGGTGGCAGGGGCAGAGCCATGCCAGAATGGATGGGCTGAGTTATGACCCTGCTTCTGTGCGTGTTTGGCTCCCCCAGTGTTGGGTAGCCAGATTACAGCCTCCAGTGCTGTACCTCAGATCTTTATAATTGGGAAACTAGGTCTTTGTAATTAAGAACTAACCACCACCCTGACTCAAATGACCTACAGGGTTGGTAGAGTCTCTTATGTTTTCTCAACATTCAACAGCCTACTGCAGATGCTGTTTGTTCATGACCGAGGAGCAGGAGAGAATTCTACTAGAGGTTACAAAAAAATGTTCCTGGGGCCATCGGGCAGCTTATGCAGCTGCAGAACAAGATTGATGCAGGGTTTCCCTTGGCAGGCCCTATTTGGGACTTTAAGACCCCGAAGGTAGTGAACTCTTGAAAGTCTATTGCCAGGCTCTGATGGCAGGTCTCCGAGGTGCTGTGAGACTGGCCACCAATTTGGCTAAGGTGAGAGAAATGATTCAGGGACCAACCGAATTTCCCTCAGTTTTTGTTGAAAGGCTCATGGAGGCCTTCAGGTGGTTTACTCACTTTGGCACTATCTCAGAAGCACAGAGAGGTTCGATAACTCTAGCTTTTAGAGGGAGAACAGGCGTGATAGAAGACACGACAAAATTTGACTAAAATCTTGGCCACAGTAATTTAAAGAATGTAGAATAGGCCCTAGACAGTCAGGAAACCTGGGCAACAGGACCAATGTGCCTATTGTAATGGGCCACAGGGCAAATGCATGGACTACTCGAAGAACAGTGAACCTTGGTGTGGTCTGGGTATCTCACTTGTTCCTAGATATCCCAGGATGCCCTTACTCTCTTTAAAAATGAGACATCCTGTCAAAAGCAGGAGCCCAGATTCATTTTGACTCTAAACAACCATCAGTTTCTGATAAACAGGGAAATCAATTACAGGTCCTTACTGTTAGGCTAAAAGATAAATACAAAATCCACGAGGAGCCAGGGCTTGACCTCAACTGTTCAGATGGAGCTGGAACCTCCAATATGGACTGATAATTGGCCCACACTCCCTTAGCTTGGACTGAAATATATGGAATGGGTCTGGCAAAGCAAGTACCTCCACAGGTTATTCAGCTGAATGCTAATGCTACACCAGTGTCAATTAAACATTTCCCCATGAGAGGCCCAGAAAAAAAATTGGACCCCACATCCAGAGGTGGATTCAGCAAGGTGTCCTGGGTCCTATTCAATCTCCCTGGAACACTCCCTTGCTGCCAGTTAAAAAGCCTAGTACCAATAATTATCGGCCAGTGCAGGACTTGAGAAAGAGTTCAATAAAAGGACACAGGACATACATCCAACTGTCCCAAACCCTTATATCCTCCTGAGTGCCCTCCCACCTGAACGGAGCTGGTACATTGTATTAGATCTAAAAATTGTCTTCTTCTGCCTGAGGTTACATCCTAACAGCCAACCGCTTTTTGCCTTTAAATGCAGGAACCCTAACATGGGCAGAACTGGACAGATCACTTTGACCCGACTACCACAAGGGTTGAGAAACTCCTTGACCATCCTTGATAAGGCCCTTCATAAAGATCTAGCCAGCTTCAGGATCCAACTTCCCCAGGTGACCTTCCTCCAGTAAGTGGATGACCAATGCTCGCATGACCCACTACCAAAGCCTGCTTCTCACCAAGAGGATAACTTTCACTCCACCAGCCTCCCTCAACCCTGCCACTCTACTGCCTGAGGAGACTGATGAACCAGTGATTTGTGACTGACATCAACTGCTGGTTAAAGAGACTGGAGTTTGCAAAGATCTTATGGATTTCACTCTGGTCGGGGAAGCACTGATCTTGTTCACCAATGGGAGCAGGTACCTTGTAAAAGGTTAAAAAAAAAAAAAAGGCTGCAGCAGCGGTGTAAATAAAACCCACACTGTTTGGGCCAGAAGCCTGCCAGAAGAAACCTCAGCATGAGAAACTGAGCTCGTGGCCTTAACACAGGCCATGCAGCTGGCCAAATAAAAAATATGTAAACATCTACATGGGCAGCAGTTATGCTTTTATAACTGGACATGTGCACAGGGCTATCTGTAAACCAAGGGGACTTGCTATACCTCAGCACTTCTTCCGTGTTCTGGGTCATCATCATACATGCAAGGCCTAGGTGATAGAGCAGACCTCCTTGTGCCACTATTTCTTCTCATCCTAGATCACAACCAAGGTGGCACCCAGATCACCATGTCTGCCTCGGTGAAGTCCTTACCCTTCTTGGAGGGCACGATGGAATTTTCTGGACTCAGGTATCCAGCATCCCTAGTACTCTGGGTGAAGCATAGCTTATGCAGAAAATTCTGTGCCCATGTCTACAACCTTCCGAACCTCATCCCTGAGAGATATTTGCACACTAATCGGAATCGATGATGTCATTGTCCATCGTTTAAGTAATTTAAATAATTAAATAAGTCCATAATAGCTAACTGTCGCAATAAAGAGTTGATGTAGCATTTAACTGTCAGGGCAGAATGGCCAGACTCCAGTCAGGAAGGATGTCATCATCATCAATTGAAACAATTAATCATAAAATGTGACGATATTGCATATTAACTCCGCAAGAGGGAGATTTACAAGACTCTTCAAGGAATATAGGATTATAGGTTTACCTAATTATACAACTCTTTATATTATCTTCGGTCTAAACAAGAGCTGCCAAGTGAAATAATTTAATTATGTAATTAGATGATCTGTGGCACCAAATTCCAGGTGTCATGGATGATATAATCATTGTTTTACCTAACTAAATAATCGAATATTGAGTTGATGTAACATATCCACTTCCTTAAGGTGACTCCAAACCAGAGCTGTGAACATTGCTGTCATGATTAATTTAAATATTTTACTTACATAATTAATATGTAGATGGTCTAAAATATTAGACTCCCACATCCTGGAACAATAATCCACTAATCATGGATTATCTAATGTCCTATTTTAATAACTAAGTTATAACATAATCGGAGGATGAAATGTTCTGCCATACTCGACACAATTTTCTCAATTTTCTTTGTTCTGCCTTCCCTTCTTTTCTAATATTCTGACACTTCTCCCTTAGGACCTGCCAGTAAAATGTGACCTGCTGTTTCACGTTACTCCTGTACTATGAAATAATTATGGTGCTATCTTAACTATTGAAAGCTTATATTGCTTACTGGCCCAACTTGCAGTATCCTGTCACTTTATAAATTTCTCAACGTATAAACTGGAGTCAGAATTTGAAAGAACTTAAAGAAGGCCATGTATGTGGAATGTAAAATCTGTATTAGGAATGAGATTTTGGTGGTTAACACCTTTAATCCCAGCATTCAGGAGGCACAGGAAAGTAGATTTATGTGAGACCAAGGCCACCATGGTCTACCAAGATATTCCTAAAACAACTAAGGCTATTTTTTGCACAGAGAATCTCTGTCTCAAAACAAACAAACAAACAAAACCAACAATAACACCAATGCCCCGTCCAGCGGGGCCTAGTTATTCGTGGGTCGAGGTGGGCTAGAACCTGAAAATAATGGGAGAGAAAGAAGGAACGAGACCAAGCAATCTTTGTCAAGGTCTCACTTTATTAGGCACAAAGAGGGGTTTTTAAAGCAATGCAGGGAGGAAATGGGAAGGGGTAGCTGTGCTGACTCTGGGGCTCTGGTATTTTCCCAGGCCAAAAATATCAGACCCTAGATGTCTACCTATCTCAGTTCCTGGCGTCTGAGTTCATCTCAGTTCCTGGGTTGAATGGAACATAAATATCAGACCATAAGGGTCTGTTTATCTCAGTTCCTGGGTTGAATGGAACAGACCGCTTTTTCAGCAGTTTTCTGCTTTACCAAGATAAGGTTCAATTAGAGTTTTAAGGTATACGTTATTTTACAAGAGGATGTGGGGATGGACTTGTCACTATGTGAGGAATGGGTAGGACCTCTGTCTTAGGCTACACAGGGTGCATCCGCCCTCAGCACTCAAGGACATAGTCAAAAATCAGGCAAGAAACTCAGACAAGATGAGTGGGTTCCTGAGAGACAGCCCTGTGCTACTCCCATCGTTGAGGGACCTACAGCCGAGGAGGAGGGTCTGCATCCGCTTTGTGGCACCGCGATACTGCCGTCATTGACGTCTCCATATTTGAGAGAATCAGGTCCTCTGTTGTTCGAGTCCTGTGAAATCAAGTCCTTGTCTAGGGGGATCAGAATTGGCATTGTCACCATCCTCAACAGGTTCCTCAGAGGAGTCCTGTTCCTTTTCCAAAAGCTGATGTTAGTGTACAGAAATAGGTTTTTTGAGTATGGAATCAATTTGAGTTTTGACTAATTGAGTTAGTCTCTGGAATGCCCAAGGTGCAAAAGTCAGCAGCAGCAATAATCCCACCAATGGTCCTAGGAAGGAAGCAGGGTAGAAAGCCAAAGGGAGGTGGAAAACCAATTTTTATACCAGGACTCTGCCTGTTCCCGCTGTCGTTTACATTCCTCAAGACTTTTTGTACTCTATCTAAGCTGTCTTCCACTAAGCCAGTCTTATCAGCATTAAAGCAACATTCCTCTTTTAAGGCTGCACAAAGGCCATCCTGTTGCAAGAATAATAGATCAAGCCCTCTTCTATTCTGTAACACAACTTCTGCTAAAGAAGTATGTGAATCCTTTAGTTTTTTAGTCCATATTGTAATTCTTTAATATCTTTGTCTATTGCCACTGTGAGTCGATTGAAATGGGAGTTAGTCTGTACCATAGAGGCTATTCCTGTCCCTGCCCCAGCAGGTCCAAGACCCTAGAATAACAGTCAAGGTAATGGCAGTTACCGGTTCTCTTTTTACATGGCTGAAAGTATCTTGACCCCAGAAGTTAAGGAAGGTTTCTGGATCATGTAGTAAGTGGAGGTACCAACTGGACCAAGGTGCAATAGTCTCGTTTCTTTAGAAAAACTAAGACTACCACATAAGTAGTCAATCCAGAGGAGCAGGCAAGATAGGTTCCTTCTGGTGCTGTAACATAAATGTATTGTGAGGAAACTACGACCGTTTGGTTACATATTGGAATTAATGAGGAGAGAGGAACCATGTGAGGACCAAGAAGGCAAAGACCCAGTCCTGAGACTTGGCCAATGGTTAGACCTTGTTCTGTGGGGGAAGTAGGGCTCCATCTTAACTGGCTAGTATCATTAGTAAAGATCACATTATCAAAAACAGCAATCCCTTCATAAAAAGGGGGACCTGGAGAAAAGCAAATCCAGCATTCTTGTAGGTCTGTATTATTGGTCAGATGGAGGGTTTGAATAGTTGAATTGGCTAATGCAAGAATCAATTCTGCAGAGGAAGGAGGTCCAGGGGGTAAGGTGGGTTGAAAAATTCCTGTGACCTTCACGGGGGAAGGGGAAGATTTGGCAGAGGTTCTAGCAGGAGGCCTACGAGGGACATTTCCCTTCTGGTGTAATTCAGGATTGGGGCCAATGGCTGTTTTAGGGCTCGAGGGAAGAGATTTTTGTAGCTGTATTTTAAAGGTAAGGCCTATATCTTCTCCTGAAATATACAGGTGAAGACCCAATTGAGCCCCTTGAGTAGGCCAATTTTGTAATTGTTTTCCCCCATTGGTGAAAGAGATCAACAAAGGATTACACCAGTGATTGGAGCATTGTTGATTAAAGGGAAGAGGTCCTGAATTTAACTCATAAAAAGGGGGATTTAGGTGCTTAACCGTTATAAGGTCCCAACTAGAGAAGGGTTTCCAATAAGTGTCCCCAGTGGTCTCACATCCCCAGGCAGCACAAAAGTAATCTTGTTCAAAGCCACATTTGTCCTCTATAGATCGATCTCGATGGGATCCAGGGCAGACATATACAGGTGCCATAGTAAGATAAGTCCTGGCCTGCCCATTAAAACATCCCAGTAGGGAAGTAGATCTAGTATTTGTATTGACAGGTCTAGACCGGGGCAAGAAATAGCTAAGCGTTCCCCATCTGGTTTCAGAAGCCCCCATAGCCAGGCCACAGGGATCAACAACTAAGGAATCAAAAGAGGGGTTGGGGCCCAACATGTGAGGAGGTGTTGGCTACATCTCCGGCTTCATTGAAGATGATCCATGTATAGTTGTATATTCGATATTGGTTAGACATGGCAGGAACTCCCAAGGACAGCAGGCTGCAAGCAGTCCAGAGAAACAGCATCTTTGTATCTAGAGTTTAAACACAGTTGGAATTTTTCTCAGGGTTTCCCCTGGGTGGGTTATATAATTTTAACAGGCACTCAGGCAGCCATCTGGCATTATTGGCTTGATTATCAAATATGCAGGTATGTCCTTTTCCCCAAATAAGCACTGGATCTGGACCATGCCAGTGGTTGGTAAATGGATCTTTCCATAATGCCTGGGTAAGATCATGTGCTATGGTTGGATGCCAAAGGCGATCAGCAGCTGACTTTTTAAATTTATCATAGGCATGGTTTAGAAGATTTTTTAGGATTATTTTTATCGGGGTACAATTTTTGTCCCCCAGAATACAGTTTATAAAGGATATTTTTAAGTGTCTGGTGTTCTCTTTCGACAATTCCTTAACCTTGAGGATTATAAAGAATGCCAGTAATATGTTTAATTTTTTTATTGCACAAAATGTTGAAATGCTTTACTAGTATATCCAGATCCATTGTCTGTCTTTATAATTTTTTGGAACTCCCATGTAAGCAAAACATTTTAAACAGTGACTTATCACATGTTTAGTGGCTTCTCCAGTTTGTACAATGGCCATTAAGAAGCCTGAATACATATCGACTATCACATGTACATACTTTAATTTGCCAAATTTTGCAATATGAGTAACATCCATTTGCCATAAATGATTAGGAAGCAGGCCTGAGGATTTACTCCTATATTAGTTACTGGTAAATATTGTGGGCACATATCATATTGTTTGACAATTTGTTGAGCAGTCTCTGTAGTTAAACCAAACTTTTTTCTAGACTATTTTTATTTTGATGATGCCGACACCTTCTTAGGGGAGGCTGGCAAATGAGTCTAATATATAAGGCCATTTTTCCAAAAACCAGCGGTGGTTGGAAAAAATGGAGGAAAGTACAACTACAACAAGAGGCTGTTCATAATCTAGGTGGCAAAGATGGGCTTTTTCAATGCTTTTTAATAGCATTGGATAGCCTCTTTGGCCTTGGTGTAATTTGTCTGGGAGAGGTCTGAGCTAGATCCCCTGGAAGAATATCATATATTGGTCTAAACTCCGCTGTTTTAATGGAGAGAGAGGCGGATCTATTGAACATCTCCCAAAAACTTTTGCCAATCGTGAAGAGTTTTTAAATTTGAACAATCAGTTTGGAGTCTTTGAAGCTGGAGGACAGCCTGTTGGATCCGATGGCCTAGGTAGGAGTAAGGTTTTTTTTTTTTTTTGAATATGTTCTGGGGCCAAAATAAATCCATGAGCCTCCAGGAGCTCCTGTAATTTAGCAAACATTTCAAGACATCCCTCTTCAGCAGGCGCTGCCAGCAGAATATCATCTATATAATGGATGATGTAAAGATTACAAAACTTGTGCCTGATAGGATCCAGGCAGGTAGCCACATAAGCCTGGCATATTGTAGAACTTTAGACATTCTTTGGGGGAGCACCACCCAGTGAAAGTGAAAGGCGTGTTCCCGATTAGGAATTTAATCGAAGGAAGGCTTAAGGCAAACCTGGGCCTATCTTGGGAGTGCAGCAGATGGAAAAGAAGCAATCCTTTAAATTAATAACAATTAGATGCCAATCTTTGGGAATAACCATAGGTGAGGGCAAGCCAGGTTGAAGAGTTCCCATATGCTGCATTGTTGAATTAATGGCTCTCAAATCCTGGAGTAATCTTCCTTTTCCTGAAGCCTTTTAAATTGCAAATATAGGGAGATTTCAGGGAGAGGTTGAGGGGATCACATGTCCTGCCTCCAATTGTTCTTGAACTAGTTGGGAAGTCACCAGAAGTTTTTCTGCCATTAAGAGCCATTGTTTCATCCACATTGGATGTCAGAAATCTATGTAATGGGAATGGGGGATGGCAGTGCAATAGCAACCCTCCTTAAAAATGGCTAATTTTTTTTTCTATAACCTTAAGTGTCTAATGGGAGAATGGCCACAGAGTGAACTTCTCCTTGCTCCAGCTTACTTAGCCCTTGTCTTTTGTCTCAGCCCATTTTATACATCATCTGGAGAGCTTTGTCTCTTGGCAGAGTGCCTTGGGCGAGGGTTTGGGTAGTAAGGACAACTCCCATCTCTTCTAAGAGATCTTTTCCCCACAAATTAGTGGAGAGGCCAGCCAGGATATAAGGCTGGAAGTAACCTGAATGCCCTTTTGCGTCTCTCTAGTTAATCCAAACTGTTTTCTTAAACTATTACTATTTTGATGATAAAAGCTGGGTGACTGCTGAGCTAATTCTACATGAGATAAAGTGACTATATTTGTCAGCCTATCAGCTGACCCATTACTTTTAGCCAGTGGATCGGGAAGTTTAAATGAGCTCTTATATATGACCCACAAGGCAAGGTGCCTTTCTTTGATGAATGGCATTTTGAATTTGCTTAAACAGTAATTTAACCTGATTATTACTAGTTCCAATGTATGGAGCTACCTCTAAAACTTGAAGAACTCTGAAAACATAATGACTATCAGTATATGAGTTAAATGAATCCTTCATTAGACGCTGCAAAACTATTGCAACAGCTTGTAACTCAACTATCTGAGCTGAAGCTGGATCTGTCTGTACTACATATTTTTATCATCAATAACATAAGCTGCTTTTCCATCAGAAGAACCATCAGTAAAAACTAACATAGCATTTTTTTAACAGGATTACTAATGCAAAGGGATTAGTACAAATTGTAATGTCTATAAACTGATTATCATTTTTTTTTTCAAAAACTGAGCAAAAGCTGATGGACCAAACATTATAATTAATTAAAGCTTGAAAACTTAGGCCTAAAATCTATACAGAGGAAGGAAACGTCTAATAAAAGAAAATTAACTCCTTAAGTCAGGAATGCCAGGGCTGGTGCCTGAGCCCACTCTCAGAAAAGGGGAGTTAACCTCTTACCATCTAAGAAAACATTCCTTTGCCTGTTAATTGCTGGTTGTAAAGATTTAGAAATAACCGTTAACTTACTATTTGGTATAGGGAACACGTATTACACTGGGTTCTCTGGCAAAATATCTTAGACAGTATTTTGTACCATATAAGCTACTGCTTTAAAATAAGGATTTAACACTTTGGCTATGGAAACAGGTAAATACAACCATTACAATGGTCCCCTTTGCCATAAGACAGAAAGAATTTGGACTATGCTGTGTGGGAAGTACATAAGCCTTGCATGGTTTTGCATACTCAATATAGCATATCTGCAGATGCTGGATTGTATTCTCCGATTGTAAGAGAACTTGTCTATTCTCTTCAGTGAGCTGTCTAGGTGAATTGGGATTACTATCTCCTTTGAGAATACTTAAAGGTTTCAAATCACCAGTAGGTGCCTTTTAAAAAAGGATGTAACTATTGGAATATTTCCTAATAACTTCTGAGAATCATTTAATGATCATAAGCTATCTTTTCTAATTTTTAATCTTTGAGGCCTAATTTCTTTAGGATGTAACATAAGTCCCAAATACTTTTTGAAAACTTTTTACTTTGACATGTAAAGCTTTCATTAGCTGACCTGGTCTCATTTGCATTTTCACTGACACCTCTCCAGGTGTGGTTATCGGCCCTGCAGTTTCCCCAGGCCTCCTTTTAATAGTTTTTCTCAAAATTTAGGAAGATTTCTGTATTCTCTCCTCTGTTATACTCTTTTGAGACGTCCATACAGATTTCTCTGGCTCTGACCATTTTCTATTGTTTCACTCTGTAAGACAGTCATGGGAGATGCAGATCTCCAACCCTTTCAATTTAGACATGACCTGATGTCTCTCTCTCTCTCTGTATTATGTTTTGTTTTGATTTTTTTATATCCCAAGCAATTTAAGTAGTGCCTATTGTTGGGATTCACACATTTACACATTCACAATCACACTTCGGACACTCAGACACTCACATGTGTGGCCAAACCATACATACCGAGCATACATACATTTTTTATCTCTCTTTTTCTTTAGACCAAGATTAGTTTGTTGAAATAAAACATCCTTATCGAAAACTCTTGTAATGCGGCTGCTATAGACAACCCTTAAATTATGAGCATCCAAAATCTGAATAAATTTCAATAATTTCACCTGTTTCTGACAGGCTCCATTAATTTTTCCCTATACTTGGCTGGGAGTTAGCCACAGCAGGAGTTCCTAAGGCTTAGGACCTCTAGGTCCTGTTCTTTAAGTAGTCTATTAAGATACTCAGCCACCTTTTCCCATGTCAGGGGGTGAAAAACATAAGGATAATTTTTAGAAAGGAAAGAAAAACTTATTAACTCTTCATATGAAGCTCTAATTCCTTCTTTCTCGAAAGGAAGACTTGAAGCTTCTAATGAACTTAACTTCCTTGGACAAGGATTAACCCATTATTATGGAACAGAATGCAGACGGGGGGGGGGGAGAGGGCTCACCAGGAATCGGAATGCTCATGAGCAGGGAGGACGGATTCCAATTTCTGGCATTGTTGCAGCTCAGAGGTATGCAGGTATAAGACCCCAAGGCACCTTGAGCTAGCCTGAAACTGTTGGCGGGAACTCCTTGCCCCAAGGCTATTGTTGGTACTCTTCCCGTGACACACACCTCGTGACAACAGGTCTTGTGACACACAACCCGTGACAACACACCTCATGACACACACCCTGTGACAACCATACCTTGTGACAACACAGGGAGGAGCTAAGCCAAAAAATTCCTGTAATTTTTCCACTGTGCTATAAGTCGGTATTTAAGCCCGTTCTTGCCCCTCAATAAACGGCATTCGGCATTTGGCGTTCCGACTTTGTCATTGAAAGAATGACCCGCTGTCTTGTCTTTATTTCAATCTCTAGGCCTTCGCCCGATTCGTGGAACAGATTGTAGCGTGAGCACAACAAGTGGAGGTCCTGCCAAGATCGGGAAAGAAAGGATCACCTAAGAGATTGCCCTCGAAGGCCGGTCGGCAAAAGTAAGTGAATGAGGGTGTATTGAAGGATAGGTGCCAGTAACTGTAAGGAAATGTTCAGTGGGCAATTAGTGGCCTTATTGAAAAGGCAGGGCACCAAGATTAAAACAAGACAGCTAAAGAATTAATTGCCATAAAGTAAAACAAGAAATGGCATAGATGAGTAGAACTTTTTAGGAAGTACAAGATTTAGAACAAGGTAGAAGCATTAGAAAAGGAAAGACAGGTGTTTCCAGTGATTGAGACAGTGGATCCTCAGGGTTAGGGAACACAGCCCATTAAATTTTAAGGATATAAAACAGCTTAAAGAGGCTGTCACTGCTTCTGGGCCCATGCTCCTTTTACTCAATTTTTGAGTCTTTCACAACATTAAATTGCACCCCTAGTGATTGTATGCAGCTCTGTAGAGCCGGGCTGAGTGGGGGTGACTATTTGCTCTGGAGAGGTGAATTTCAAGAATTTTTCAAGGAAACAGCGCAAAGTAATGCTGATGCCAGATTTCCTGCTAGTAATTTAAAATATGCTCACGAGTGCTACAAGTGGAAGTCAATATGTTACCATTGCAGCTGAAATTCTTTTTGACCTAGCGGTCTATGCACAAATTGCTGCTGCTGCTGCTACTAGAGCTTGGAAAGCCCTGCCTAATAAGGCCACAGGAGATCAACTATCTAAGGTATTGCAGGGACTGTCGGATAGCGCAATTGTTTCTTCTCCCTATGTTCAATACCAACAATCCCTTTTAAAGGACATCAGGGGATCTGGTGGTTTGTGGTCCACAGGCTCCATGGGTGCCTTTTGGGTATCAACTCTTGAACAGTGCCCCATGCTCACCCTTACCATAAAAGGTAGACGATTTTCTGGACTTGGGGACACAGGGGCAGACTCCTCATTAATAGCAAAAAAACATTGGCCACAAGCATGGCCTCTTCAGCCGGCCTCCACTCATTTACAAGAAGTGGGAACTGCTGTGGCTCCAGAATGTAGTACTCAGTTTCTTAAATGGTCAGATGATGAAGGACATACAGGAATTTTTCAGCCTTTTGTGTTAAGTTATATACCTGTTAATCTTTGGGGGAGAGATGTGCTTCAGGCCATGGGAACAGTCCTTACTACTGAGCCTGTTAAAAATATGCTGGCTGACCAAGGTTATGTACAAGGAAAAGGACTGGGTAAATTCCTACAAGGTGACCCTCAGTCTGTTGCATCCAAAAATTTAATTATCAAAAGTGCCGGAGATCGCTTTGGGCAGGGAAATTTTCCCTAGGGGCTATTGCTATGCAGTCTCTTCCCATTCCTATTATCTGGAAAACTGATAACCTAGTAAGGGTGTAGCAATGGCCCTTATCTATTGAGAAGTTACAGGCTGCACATCAACTTGTAAAGGAACAATTAGAGGCAGGACATATTGTTCCTTCCACTTCCCCATGGAATACCCCAATCTTTGTTATAAAGAAAAAATCTGGAAAATGGAGACTCCTACAAGATCTCCCAGCTATTAATGATTGTATGCAAATTATGGGAGCTACACAACCTGGCTTGCCTTCCCCTGTGGGTATTTCTCGATGCTATCATTTATTATAGACCTAAAAGATTGCTGTTTTAGCATTCCTTTGCATCCTCAGGATAGTGAGCGATTTGCATTTATCATTCCTTCTATTAACTTTAAAGAGCCCTATAAGAGATATCAATGGGTGGTGTTGCCTCAAGGAATGGCCAATAGTCCCACTATTTGTCAAATTTATGTATCATTGGCCATTGCCCCCATTAGAGAAAAATTTCAATCCCTACATATTATACATTATATGGATGATATTCTTTTAGCCCGCCCAGATTCTAAGGAAGTGAATGAGGCTTCTGGGGAATTGCAACATAATCTTCAATTAGCAGGTTTAAGATTAGCCCCCAGAAAAGGTGCAACAAGAATTTCCCTATCAATACCTGGTCATCAATTGTTATATTCTGGTATCTGTTCTCAAAAGATTACTTTAAGGCTGGATAATCTGACCACTCTTAGTGATTTTCAAAAATTATTGGGAGACATAAATTGGGTTCGATCTAGTTTGGCCCTAACCACTGGGCAGCTTAGACCATTATTTGATATTTTACAAGGAGATTCTGATCCCACTTCTTCGCTCACCTTAACGCCTGCTGTGGGAGAATGTATAAAGCTTATGCAAAAATGTCTCCAATCTGCACATTTAAATTATATTGACTATTCTCAGAACTTGATGTTATTAGTCTTTGCTTCAGTGTATTCACCTACTGCGGTATTTTGGCAAACTGGTCCTATATTATGGGTACATGAACATGCATCCCCAAGAAAGACAGTTAGATCTTATGCTCAGGCAATGCTTTCTATTATTCAAAAGGCATACAAAATGAGTATTCAAGTTTTTGGCAAGATGCCAGATGTAATTGTTACTCCCTATACTCAACAACAGATACAATGGCTTCAACAGTTTGATGAGGAGTGAACACATTTCTTGTGTTACACACCCTGCCACTTTGATAGTCATTTTCCTTCCAGTAAGTTCGCTCATTTTTTTAAAAAAATCACCCTGTGTGTTTCCCCAAGTTTATTTCCCAAAATCCTCTGAAGGGGGCACGTAATGTATTTACAGATGGCTCTTCAAATGGTTGTACAGCAGTTGTTTCTTTTCCCATTATCAAATGCTCTATACTTAAAGTGAAGTCTGCACAATTTGCAGAACTAGCTGCAGTACAATTAGCCCTTCAACATATTTCTGATGAGCCATTTAACTTATACACGGATAGTAAATATGTGTATCATATATTGGCTCCCTTAGAAACTGCTGCCTATATAGCTCCAGTGTCTCGTGTACAAGAACATTTACTAGCCATACAAATCCTACTATGGAGGCGCTCTCATCCAATTTCTGTAGGACATCTCTGAGCGCATTCTGATTTGCCCGGCCCTTTAAGTGAAGGAAATGCCATTGCTGATTTTAATACTAAAACAGATAGTTCCATCATGATGATGAGAGAGTCTGGGTATGAAGCAGCCTGCAAAGCTCATACAACCTACCACCTTAATGCAGGGTCACTCAAATTCCATTTTAAAATTACTAGAGACCAAGCTATTGATATAGTTAAGAATTGTCCCCTATGTGCAGAGTTCTTACCTGTTCCACACCTTGGAGTTAACCCCCGTGGTGTCACACCTAATGATATCTGGCAGATGGATGTTACTCATGTTCCTTCCTTTGGTTGACTACAATTTTTTCATGTACCCATTCTCAGCTCATATTTGCCTCTGCTCACACTGGAGAAAGGCTTAAGGATGTTAAGAGCCATTGTTTACAAGCCTTTGCTTACATGGGAATGCCCAGACAATTAAAAACTGATAATGGCCCTGCTTATACTAGTCAGGGTTTTAATTCTTTTTGCAAAAATGTTTTTATCTCACATAAGACAGGTATCCCTTATAATCTAATCCTCAGGGTCAGGCCATGGTGGAATGTGCACGTCACACAATTAAAGCCTATCTTCATAAAACAAAAAAGGGGAGTTTACAGGATCTCCTCATAATCTTGTCCTATACATTTTAAATTTTTTAGCTATTGATCGTGTTGCTCGATCTGCGGCCGACAGGCATTGGCGCCCTTGGTCATCTGACTATGGCTCAGTTATGTAGAAGAATGTCACTACTGGAAAATGGTGTGGCCCCAACCCAGTTCTAGTATGGTTCTGAGGGTCAGTTTATGTCTTTCCACAAGACGCAGATAACCCTGTTTGGGTGCCTGAGTGGCTGATTCGCCATATGAGGAGGGACAGTGATTGTAACAGCCAGAAAGAAGGTCCAATGGGTCTTCAAGAATCTACCCATCCTGATGCCTGTGCATCTGAGTAGCCATATGTGGCCTTTTTTCCTGACCACTAATTATAGTTTGGATCAAGTGGCTATATAAATTTACACTGATCCAAATGACAAGAATTTCACCTTCATCTTAGGCGCTGTATTCTGGTTCCATTCTTTTTGTTGTAACCAATGCTACTAATTTTGGAGAAAGTTTCAATTGTTCTCAGCAGGTATGCCGACTGTAACAACTGTCGTGGGCCATGTACCCCAGGTGTGCAGCAGAGAGGAAAGGAGATTCGTGGATCAAGGCTGCCAGTGCCACTTTCAGCACTGAAGCAACAGTTTTACCATAGCCCTCTCCCAATCTGTAAATACTGCAAGCACAGTGGATCAAATAGCAGGTGATTTGGCTTAGGCCTTAGCTACCCAAAGCACACTTGATTATCTAGTACAAATTGGCATTTTTAAACTAAATTTACAAACTAACCTCCTATAGGAACACTTGAATTTTTGTGAGAAGCTCATATGGCTTCTTGTTCTCTGTCTTTTATACATATCTGTGTTACTGCATCATTTTTCTTCAGATATCCTGGAGTGATCAGTTTTTGAGTTATACACATGCTTTAGCCATGCAGATCATTAACATCTATGAGACCTGAGTGCCACTTGCCAATGCAGAAAGCTTTTTATAAGGACTTCAACTTGTGGGCAGATCATTGGGGTTTGTAGCCCTTGCACTTGGTGCTATTTTGCCACAGCACTGAAGAGGCCCGGGCCAAATTTCTAAGAAGACAGATACTGTCTTTGACTCAAGAGAAAATGCCTCTGCCCACGTGTGGCTGAACAAGCTATTCACCAGTGAAGGGTAAGGCAGAGGGGGCAAATATCTAACCTAAGATAGGAAGGTTACGGGCCTGGGTGACTTCTCCAATGATGGGTAAGGAATTATGTGGATGTCCTCTGCCACCTAAGGCAGGTGTTAGTTTATATTACAAGAAAGGGGGACCTGTAGGGCCCTGCATGGACCCCTGACGTGCCTTGAGCCAGCCTGAAGCTGTTGGCGGGAACTCCTTGCCCAAGGCTTTTGTTGGCACTCTACCCGTTTTGATGACACACACCTCGTGACAACACACACCTGGTAGGGAGGAGCTAAGCCTAAACTTCCTATAATTTTTCTACTGTGCTGTGAGTCAGTATTTAAGCCCGTTCTTTCCCCACTATTATTATTGTTGTTGTTGTTCGTCTCCACCGTTATTGTTTCGTGGGTCCTTTCCATTTTTTTTTTTGTTTTACTTTTCCCTCCTTCATGTTTTCTCCCCGCATGCCCTGCCCTCCCCCGTGTCCCCCCTCACACACATGATCTGGCCCAAGTCAAGGAACAGAAAATAAAATCAACTAAAAATAAACATGCATATCATACACGTAACATAGGTGGAGCAAGTGAAAATACGTAACCCACATATATAACCCACCCGCCAATGTATCGACCACGTGTTTATTTCCCCCCCAACCCCAACCACACCCTGGTAAAGCAAATATAAACATGTTATCCATGTGAATTCATGTGTTTATTGCATGTCCTCATGTTAATTACATGAACTCGTATGTAAACTCGGAGGGCTCCTATGTTTGCTACAGCAGCTCAGATGTTACCCACATGACTTCGCGTGTTACACCAATGCAAACTACCCAGTTACACATGCTAGCTACATGGGATCTCACAGTATGTACATGAAGCTATAATGTAAGTACATGGCCATGTATGGTAAGTACATGAATACTATGCTGTGCACATGGGCTCACATGTTAACTACATGGGCTCATATGTTCACTACACAGGCTCACATGTCAAGAACACAGGTTCATATTTTAACTACCTGGGCTCACGTGTTTACTACAAGGGATCACATGTCAAATACACAGGCTCACATGTTAACTACATGGGTTCACATGTTAACTACACAGGCTCACATGTTAACTACACAGGCTCACATGTTAACTACATGGACATACAAGGCAAAAACATGACCTCATAAGTCAACTGCACAAACTCACATATCGAGAGGCTCACATGTCAACTATACGCGCTCACATGCCATGTACACAGGTTCCAATGTGCACTGCACGAGCTCACATGGAAACACCATGACTCTATATGTGAACTGCATGTAATGGAGGCGGCACTGGCCGGGATGTCATGTGTACACGCGACATACATAAGTGCTGTGGAGCTGGCGCATTAGGATCACAGAAGCCACAGGCACAACATGCCTGTAAAACAAACGACAATCATATAAATCACGGGGACTTCATTTATTCAGCTACATACATGTGTGCACACACTCCTGTTCACCAGAAGCGGCCCTCGCGGCGCAGGAAGCTCACGGCGTCGCAGAAGCCATCATGGTGCAGTGACTCCAGGCGTGCACGGGATGGCGGGAAGAGCGCTCGGGCCAGGCGGGCGACATTGGCAGTGGAGATCTAGGCGGGGCCGGAAATGAGTGTGGGTGGAGCCGGAAGTGTGTGTGGGCTGGGCCGGAAGTGAGGTTAGTGCGAGCATGCTGTGGCCATTGCTGTGACAGGCATGGCCATTGAAGCCCCACACGGCTCACCTCCACATCCTGTCCAGTCACGTGCACGCACGAGCCAAGTCCTCGGCCAGGGTCGCAGGGCGAGATGTCATGGCGTCCACAGAAAGGGGACACGGTGAGGGTGCGACCTCCAGGGGGCAGGGGGAGGCTGCACGAGAGGGCGCCATCTGCCCAGTCCTGGGGATATGGGGGGCCGGGGGACATGTGAGTAATCGCAACAATATACACGCGTGTTTGGGGTCACCTGTCACAGACATGTGTTACCACATCCACCCACTCCGCCCCTTACCGCCCCGCCCACCTGACCCTGGAACTCCACGGGCTTCAGCCCTGAGTAGATGGGGACAAAGCAGCTGGCGAGAAGGACCTGCACATGAGGGGAAACGTGGGACACACATGAGCAAAAACAATACACGCATGTGCAAACATGCGAGACGCATGTGCAATCACAGATGAAACATACATGTAGGAAACACAGAACATGACACATTCTTACACTTGCGGCCACGCCCCCTCACCTGCACGAGGTCCTCATGGGTCGGGAACTGGGACACCAGGCGGTTCTGGAATGTGTTCACCGCAGTCAAGGACACATAGAGCCGGCCCTGCGCCAGGACGTGAGCATGGGCTGGGAGGATCTGGTCCAGGCCGGCCCTGATGGTGCGGGGGAGGGGGGACACATGTGACCCGTGACCCCTGACATGCGACCCACATGCGTGACCCAAGACATGTAACATGTACCATGTGACATGTGCCCCCCCCCCCCCCCCCCTCACCCCCCCATGCACCTCAGCCGCTCCAGGAGGTGGAAGCTGGGTGTGGCCGCACCGAGTGGTTGCTGCCTGGCATCCTCTGCCAGGCTGTGTGCGAAGCGTGTGCAGGCCTGTGGGAAGGGTGGGAACCACACACGTGACCCCTGACATGTAACATGTCACATGTAATATGTCACATGTGCCCCACCCACACTCACCTCCAGCTGCTCAGGGGCAGTCAGCAAGACTGCTGCCACCAGGGCCCCGCCCGACGCCCCTGCATAGCCCCTGACATCACACAGCAGCCCCGCCCCGTGTGCATACAGCCCTGCAGCCACGCCCAGGTGGTAAATGCCCAGGAAGCCACAGGCCCCAAAAGACAGGTGCAAGGGCAGCGCCATCAGGGGCGGGGCGGAGCCTATGGGGTGTGTGGGCGGAGTCTCCTGGGGGAAAGGGATGAGGTCACGTGAGGACGGAAGCCACGCCCCCTCACAAAAAGAATGACAGAAATGGCGCCTCTGTATTCACTGCTGCTCTCCGGGACTACATTTCCCAGGAGGCTGCGCGCTGGACCTTGCTCTCTGTGACGTCACTGGCCGGCAACATCCCCTCCCCTTCCCATGCTGTGGAATTTTCCCCGCAGTCTCGGAGCCCCGCCTGTCTCAGGGTGGAAGGGGACTATGATTCCCAGCGTCCTTTGCTACGCCTACACTAGTCGCTGTCTGTGTCGTCACTGGGGCGCCGGCGACCTTCAGTGTCCCACATAAATGGCTGCTTCTCTGCGTGAAGCCTCTGTTCCCAAGGCCGCTGCCGGGAACTTTGATTCTCTGCGTGCACTACAGGCCCGGGCCTGGCGGTCCTTCTGTGTGTGATGGCACAGGGCGGCGCCTTCTCCCTCCGTGTCTGCAGCAATGGCGGCTCTTTCTCCGCCACGACCGCTGCCCGGGAGTACGACTCCCGGCGTGCACTGCGGGCCCGTGCCGGGAGGTCGCTGTCTCTGTGACGTCACAGGCCGGCGCCCTCCTGCTCCGGGTCTAGGGCAATAGAGGCTGCTTCCTCCCCGCTGTGGCCTCTGACGGCTACTACGACTCCCAGCGTGCACTGCGGGCCGGTGCCGGGCGGTCCCTTTCTCTGTGAAGTCACAGGCGGGCGCCATCTCCCTTCGCCTTTAGGGCAATGGCTGCTGCTTCCTCCCCGCTGTGGCCGCTGAGGGCTACCGGTACTACGACTCCCAGCGTGCACTGCGGGCCCGGGCAGGGTGGTGGTTCTGTCTCTGAGGACAAAAGCCAGCGCCTCCCTGCTCCTCCTCCCCCCACACAGTCACTTCCGGCTATGGTGGCGGCTTTGGTGGATCTGGTGGAGAAAACGCCCACATCTGGTTTCCAGGGGCTGGGGAGGCTGAACATATGTGGTCATGTGTGAACACGTGTGTGTACATTTGTTTGTCCATGTATGGGTGACTGCCTATTCCATATGGTCAGGTGTGTGTGGGTTATGTGTGAACATATGTGTCTGTGGTCACAGGTGTTCACATATATGTGTGTGTTAATGTGTGTGTGGTCACATATGTGTTTTGTCCTATGTAGACACATGATGGCACGTTTGTATGATCTTGTGTGTGTCTGTTCCTTGTCAAGTATGTGTGATGACTCATGACTGTGTGTCTGGGTATGTGTGTGTCGCGTGTCCCACACAAGTATGATGGAGCTCACTGTCTGTCTTCACTTTTAGCCTCGGCCGAGACTGACATCACGCATGTGCTCAACACACGGAAGAGAAGCTGTGGACATGGAAACTTGGAACACAGAACACGGCTGCAAATGGCGAGAATCACGCTGGACGGCACGTATGTACAAAAACACACTCATGTTCACAAGCACAGGCATACACACACACACACACACACACACACACACACACACCCACCTCACACTATGAACAATGCTCATAACACTAGTGCTCAGATATATTTTGTGACCAAGGTTACTGAAACAGTTAGTTTTCTCATAATCCCTCGTGATTTTTCCATTCACAGGGTAAATGCTTTTTGTTTCTCAAGAAGAGCCCTCTGTGCCAACAATAATCCTGGGATTGCCACTGTTGCTAACGACTGTTCTCCAAACATTTTAAACTGTTCTGACTCCTCTCCAAGGTCGAGCTATGACTCTTAATTTACTGATCAACCAAATTCAACATGGTTTTCAATCACTGATATCATGAACTCTAATGAAAGAATAGAAAACTTGGTGACAATCAGAGATGTCTCTCCTGTGTTTTAACCTGGGATAATTTTGGGTGTTGGAAAATGATGTGGTTTCCACGTACACCTATTTTATTCTTTTTAATACTTGCATGGGGCAAAAGTCAATGTGGAGTCTTACCTCTGAAACAGTCATGAATTGCTCTGTGATATCTCGTCCTGGTTTTGAGGCTGACTTTCCTCTGTAGCAAACAAATAGAGAGTTCATGCTCCCTCACAGTTCTATGGGATTTCTGAAGCCAAGACTATATAGTCCCTATTATATCATTTATTTTGTGATAATCACATAGTATTTTTCAATGTGAGTTTGTCTTTGGATAAATAAGGTTATATTGATGTTTTTATATTCTTTGTCACTGAAACATCTTCAAGATTATTTGAAGTAATTATTGGAAGTAAATGCCATAAAATTGAGAATTGAGCTGTGAATTTTAGGATGTATGCTTGTTTGCAAGGGTGGCAAAGAAGACACTAAAATATGGCCATGTGAAATTCTTCCTGTTTTCATTTTATAAACATCATTCTATTTATAGCCTCCTTGGAAGTCTCTGCTTTTACTCTGCTCACTATGAGGAAACACGTTCTTCTACCATATTCTGCAAGTAGGAAATCTTCAAGCTTAATATGCATAAGAAACTACTTGAATTCATCCAACTTGTATTAATAAATAACTTTATTTTACTTCAGGAATCCAAAAAGACCAGAAGTAATATAGGGAAAGAAAAAATAGGGACAAGAGAGGAAGAACAGAAGAGATGTGAAAAAATCCTTCTGTTCATTAGGTACATAAAAATTTTAGCAAAACGCCTAAGGATTAAAAGCAGGCAGAGTGGTAACAAAATAGGAATATGCATAACTAAGTCTTTGGATGGACAATAAAGATTTAATAACCAAAATGCCCAGGTACAAAAGAGTAAAACATACTTGGAGAAATAATAATATATATTGATTGCTATAGCGCTTTAGCATTTATTGGGATGTACCTCAATATCCTGGGAATCTGCAGAGACATTTATTAAAGTACACATGCCTATACAGATATCCACACATATAAAAATGTATCAATATTTTTAAACATAAAAATCTTAAATGACACAGAGTCCCAAATGAGACGTGATGGACTTGGATTTACCTAAGACACTCATCCATGGAAATATTTTTGAAGGTATTTGTAATGGGTTCAGGCTTACAACAGGCATGCTAGTCGACTGATAAAAATGTCTCATCTAAGGGAAAGAAAGAGATAAACCAGGTCACATACATGGTCCTCTCATGGCCTTATATTCTTCAGGAAATATTCTTCTCAAATGTTCTTTCTCTAAAGCTCTCTTTAAGATTTCTCCTCAAAAGTTCTTTCAAATAATTTTCCCTGCATATGCTCTCTCTAAAAGTGCTCTGGCTCCAAACTCCGGTAATCACAGATAATGAAATGAGAGATTTTATAATTAAGAGATTAAATAATTTGATGGTATTGCATACTTGACTCCCACACGATTGGGTGACAATCCAGTGATCAGTAATTATGTAATCATAGATTGACTAACATAATAAGTAAACAAATAATATGATGACACCTCACAATATACATCAATGATGTGGAGCCCGAATAGAAGATAGATTTGAATAATTAAATAATCAGATAGTGAGCTGGTCTGGCAACCTTGAACCCCCAAAAGGTGGCTCCAAACTGCAGTGTAAATAATAAAATGATTAATTAATTGGACAGTTTCACACCATCAATTCATTGTGTGACATGACTAATGAAGAACATCATCAGCGATTTTAAATATTCAATAATATAATAATGAGATGATCAGATGACCTTGCATAATGAACTCTGTTTGGCTAATGACATCTTGTGGCACCGGGTTTCTGAAGTACTGCCAAGGCAGCTTGAGAACCTGGTCTCCTGGCAGCAGCAGCTACTACTTCACCTGCTGAGCCAACCAAGAAGGTAGTTGCACACTGTGATGTCATCCCTGGCAATGCTTCTGTGATGGTGAGGGGCCTCTAATGCTGCCATTTTTTCTCCTCATAGTAGAGCACAGCGAAGGTGGGAATGTGGAGGAGGAGCAGCTAAAGACAACTGAGACTGCCACACTCAGCTCAGTTGAATTGTTGGCCCTTTTCTCAATGGACATCATGTCATCTTCTGTACTCTATATCCCAGTGACCATGGAACTCTGTGCACTTCATATTCCCGGGCATCTGCTGTAAAAAACTGCAATAGCCAAACCCTAACCTCCTGGCTCTACCCATATTCGATGATGTCATTGCACTTAAATATTAAATAGGTCAATAATTGATAGCCCTGCCTAGTTAATACCCACAAGTTGACACCAAACTGAAGTGATAATTGATGAAGTAATAGCATATTTAATGTCTAAATTCTTAGACAATTAATTAGGTGATATCACATAATTTGCTCCAGAGAGTACTGTTGTCTTGTTCACTTGTTTGGTCAGGTGTACCTTCCCTAGATTCTGGTGGTGTCATGCTTGTCTTTGTACTGGTGCATGTTTTCTTGTATTGTTGTATTCCCATCGATTCTTCCAGTAGAGGCATGTGGGTTTCTCTCTTTATCCTACTCTCTCTTGGTATCTATATTTTGTCCCAGAGTTCAATGTCTGTAAGTCTGGTTGCTAGCTTCCTTGGAGGTTTCTTCTTCATCACAGGGACATCTATGGAGTTTGAAGATCAGGCAATTGAGGCCTAAGAGTAGTCCTTCATGAATAGGTGTGTACAGTGTGCTCAGAGCAGAACCAGACACTTCCAGGTATTTGGAGAGGTTTTTGGATGTGCACCCTCAACCAATCCTGAGTATTTCTTTTAAGAATAGATAAATTTAATGCACTGATGAGATCCTCCAAGATGGCTCCAAGAAGAAGACACCCTCCCGGACTCCTGGAGTCAAACATGTCCGATCTCTTGAACTCTGCATTTCCACCAGCCTCCTGGAGGCATCTGTTCTGAGGCTACGAAGGTTATTCTAACATGGTGTTCAGGGGAGATGTTTGAGGTGCTCTCTGCCAGACTGGCCACTACTA
Source organism: Phodopus roborovskii (assembly GCF_943737965.1). Lineage (NCBI taxonomy): Eukaryota > Metazoa > Chordata > Mammalia > Rodentia > Cricetidae > Phodopus > Phodopus roborovskii. The sequence goes on from NW_026125835.1 coordinate 136,056, forward strand.
ATAAGGACACTGCCACCTTTTATAACATTTCCAAAAATGTACCAGCCAACAAAACACAACAATAGGCAAGGACACACACGCACGCGCGTGCACACACACACACACACACACACACACACACACACACACACACAGAGAGAGAGAGAGAGAGAGAGAGGAACATTCAGAGAAGTCATTGTGACCACCTTATCTGGAACTGAAGCATGATGTTCTGGAAAGATTCCTATAAATGCCCAGTTGTCAGTCCCTTTAAACCCTTACCAGACCACCAATACAAGACACGCTATTCTTGCTTTGAAAATGCTCATCGCCTCTCCTAGGACTGTCTGTCCAGGGAACAAACAGAGAATAAACTCAGGTGTGTGGCAAGGTGAGTGAGTTAGGGAAAAATCAGGACAAGCCACCTGCATGGGTACTCTGCACTAAAGAGGAAACCTGTTGTGGAGGTAGAGACAAGGAGTCCTGGCCTGGTCTGGATGATACCTACAGGTCTGCCTTTCACCTTTTTGAGAATCTTCAGTCCATATGCTACACTATGTGCTTCTACTCATGTTCATGGCCTTGAATTCCATGCCAGATTGCTTATGATCATAAGGATGGTGCCTCCCAGACCACTTGAAAATTTTTGGGGTTTTTTCTCTGGATCAGAACCTTTTTTAAATGGATCTCAGTCACTGAAATATACCTGTACCCAAAATCTAGAAGAAAAGCATGTCCAAAAGAAACTAAAAGAAATTGAGACAGAAGAGTTGGAAAATGAAGAGAAAGGTTGTCAGTCAAGGAATCATGGATGGAAGAAATCTGTCAAAATAGAAAATCTGGCCTTGAGACCCTGAATATAGAACAGAGATATTGGGAACTGTGTGTGGCTTTCCAAAAGTTAGGTGTGGGTAATTCTGTGGTTGTTTAGGAAAAAAGATGGGGGACAGATTGTACTGTGCACATACTGCTGGCAGTGGGAAGGGCAATTACACATATCTGGCAAGATATAGGCCAGGATGCAGTATCCTTGTAGATTTTTTGCCCTGATCCTGCCTGACATGGGCAATGTGAGCCTAGGAGACTGAGTTTCATGAACACAGCAGATTAAGCCCATTGTGCCCAAACTTGGGAACCTGGAACCTGCTTCCTCCAAATACTGTCCTGTGCCAAGGATAATGCAAAAAACATGCATAGGTCATGGGGTTCCCGCACTGAGAGCTCCTCCCTAGGCAGCCTGCAGCCACAAAATAGAAATACCAGGACATGCTGGCATGTTTTGCAAACACATTCTGTTGATGGCAGTAGTGCACCCACAATGGCAGCTTCCACGGGAGTGGTGTACACTCCTGAGCCCTAAAAAAATAAATAAAAAATAACAACAAACATACAAACTAACAAAATTATTTTGCATCATACTCCAAAATAGCCACCAAACAACCAGCCTGTGCAGAACTGGAACACTTGGACTGCTGCAATGGATGAATACTAAGGAGTGTGGAGGGACACGATGCTCAGGTAAAAGAACACACAGGGTCATCTACTCCAATACCGTGAAACAACTTGGTTTTGGACCCTGCAATAACTCTGAAGACCCCAAGAGAGAACAGAGGTATGCTTACTGGCATGCCTGCATACCACAGTTACTTTATCTTAAAGAAACCTCATGCCAGGCTGTAGCATAAGGAAGGAGCTTAACAAAGCTCATGGACATGCGTTCTGGGGCCTGAGAGATGCCCCTAGCTGCCCAACAAAGTTATTCTGAAGGCTCCTTCCCACAAACATCTAAAATCCTTAAGCTCTCTGCTTAACCATGGCAATCCATAGTTCCTTCAGCTGCCAGGCTGGTATTTGGTCCACTAGATCATTGCAAATGGGGCAAAACCAAACTTTCAATTAAGCCTGACAGCCAAGAAATGGACTCCCAGGCTGACACAGTGCTGGAAGTAAAGCAGGGATGAGGTATCCAAGAGTAAAGGGCAAACAGGAAGGTTTGCTGGTGACACAGGTGTGAGGATAGCCCACCTCAATGGGGTTCTAAGCTCAGCACTGGCTACACATCTGACAGAAGGCTCATCTGTAATGGCCATAAACCAAAGTGCAGGCAGATGTGTGCAATCATGAGGGATCCCGTTTTGTGATGTACACATGAGAAAGCAGAATGGACACTAGAACTTTTGGTCTTCATTACCATGGTACCCCTCAACCATTGTTCAGGTGGAATGCTGCTACACATCATCTGCATCAGGAACCACCAAGGGACATCCATTACCTTGGCCCAGGTATCAGGATGCAGAGATCCATAGATATGGACACAAGGACAAATTATAACAATACATATTCAATCTCACCTGCCTCCTGGCTAAGGGTCCCCCAACCTCAACATCTCCTAGACATCAGCCGAAAACAGTTGCTAGATACTTTCAGTTATGTTACAATCTATTTCCTGTCCACAGCATTATACTACACAGCCTTCAGAAGACACTACTTAGGAAACTTCTATTTCCTTTCTCCAAAGTCCTCAAGACCCTCTCATACATGTAACTTTTTGCGTCTTATGTATACATCCATCTACCTGCGTTCTAGCATAGTCAGAAGACATTCAAGTGATCTGGAAAAAGGCATACTAGACACCTAGGGAAAATACACAATTATCAGTTGACAAAACAGGATGCCTAGAGCGTAAATCCTCCCTTGTCAAGCACAGGGACTTCTCACAAAATTCTAGGTCGCCTGAAAGATGCCCTCAAGGTGCCTTCATCCTTTCTCTCCAGGGCACTGGACACATGTAAAAGAAGCAGGTGTCCATAGACACAATGGGGCAACACATCAACTTGCATGTAAAAACATCATCCCACACCAAAACAGCTGAAACTGCACACACAGGTCCCTCTTGACTTGTACCTGTCCACCTTCATATCTACCTTCTCCAGTATCTGTGTCTCCTTCCTGACTCCATATAAAACTCCCATCAATGGCATCCAGGGCAGCTAGGCCTGCCTGTCTGAATCCAGATGATATACCATATTCTGTAGGGAAATACTTTTCAGTACACAATGGAGAGCCAGTCTCCTATGAACACAGAATACTGAGGCCCACATTCCCACTCTTGATATCTTCTAAAATGACTGCTAGTTGAAGACCAGTGTCTCAGGCTCCTGTAGACAACCTTGTCTAATCTTTTCCAATTCATCATCTTTTACAAAACTTCCTGAGAAGAAATGGAAGAAAAAAACAAACAAACAAGGGGAAGAAATGAACAAATGTCTTAAAGTAAAGAAAGTACAGAAAGCCAGGAAAAAAAAAAAAAAAAGCAGGTGAAGGAAACAGTTCAAGACTTGAAAACTGAAATAGAGAAAATAAAGGCAACACAAAACGAAGGAATGATGGAAATAGAAAAACTGGGCAAAAAAATCGGGAACTACAGATACAAGCAAAACCAACAGAATTCAAGAGATGGAAGAGAGACTCTCAGGTGCAGAAGATAAACTAAAAATACATTCATCGACCAAAGAAAATCATAAATCCAACACATCCTTAAAACATCCAGGAAATTTGGAACACCATGAAAAGGCCAAACCTAAGAATAATATGCATAGACAAAGGTGAGGAAGCCCAGCTTAAAGGTGGTGAAAACATATTCAACAAAATCATCAAGGAAAACTTTACCAATCTGAAGTAGGACATGACCATGAATGTACAAGAAGCATATCGAACACCAAATAGGCTGCACCAAAGTGGGGGGGGGAATCCCACCACATATAATAATCAAAACACCTAGCATACAGAATAAAGAAAGAATATTAAGAGCAGTGAAGGAAAAAGGACAGGTAACATAAGCAGACCTATCAAAACTACACCTGATTTCTCCATGGAAACCCCCAAGGCCAGAAGGTCCTGGATAGATATTCTAAAAGCATTAAGAGACCGTGGATGACAGCCCTGGCAACTATACCCAGCAAAACTCTCAATCGCTATAGATGGAGAAAACAAGATATTTAATGACAAAAACGGATTTTTCCAATATGTAGCTACAAATCCAGTCCAACAGAAAGTACTGGAAGGAAAACTCCAACCCAAGGAAGGTAACTACACCCACAAAAATGTAGCAACAGATAATCTACACCAGAATCCAGGGGTAAAGCAGAATAAATATATTCACAATACCATTGCCAACAACAAACCTAAATCAAACAAGCATCAACAATCAATGGTCCTTACCCTCAACATTAATGGTCTTAACTCACCTCATATAAAGACACAGGCTAACACAATGGATACGAAGACAGAATCCATCCTTCTGCTGCATACAAGAAACACATCTAAGCTTCAAAGATAGACATTACCTCAGGGTAAAGGGTTGGGAAAAGATCTTCCAATCAAATGGAACCAAGAAGCAAGCAGGTGTGGCTATCCTAATATCTAACAAGCTAGACTTCAAATCAAAATTACTCAAAAGACATGAAGATAGTCATTTCATATTCATCGCAGGAGAAATCCATCAACACAAAGTCTCAGTTCTGGAACATCTATGCCCCAAATACAAAGGCACCCACATTAGTAAAAGAAACGCTTACTAAAACTCAAAGTTCATATAAAACCACACAAACTTATATGAGGAGACTTCAACACACCACCTCAACAGTAGACAGGACCACAAATCAGAAACTCAACAAAGAAACAAAAGAATTAACAGAAGTTATATCTCAACAGGGTTAACAGACATCTATAGAACATTCCTCCAAAGACAAAAGAATATACCTTTCTTTGCTCCACATGGAACCTTTTCTAAAATCGACCAGATATAGACCAGATATAGGAGAATAGCAATAGTCTCCGTGCCTTGTCAGACCACCATGCTTTAAAATTGGAATTCACAAACAACACAAATCAGAGAAAACCTGTAAACTCATGGAAACTGAACAATGTGAAATTGCACCAGACCTGAGTAAAAGAAGAAATAAATAAAGAAATTAAGGACGTTCTAATATTCAAGGAGAATGAGGACACAACACACGCGATCATAAGGGACACCTTGGAAGCAGTGTTACGAGGGAACTTCATTGCATTAAGTGCTCATATGAAGAACACAGAGGATATTCATATTAGAGAATTAACAGCACAACTGAAAGCCTTAGAACAAAAAGTAGCAAACTCACCCGGAGGAGTAGACATAAAGGAATAATCAACTTGAGGGCTGAAATCAACAAAATAGAAACCATGAAGATAATCCAAAAAAAAAAAATCAATTCAACAAAGAGTTTGTTTTTTGAGAAAATCAACAAGATAGCAAAACTTTATCCAAACTAATGAAAAAGCTGAGAGAGAACATGCAAATTAACAAAATCAGAAATAAAAAAAAGAGAACATAACAACGGACACAGAGGAAACCAGACAATTTTTAGGTCATACTTTGAAAAACTGTTTTCCACAAAAATTGAAAGTTCAAAGGACATGGAGAAATTTCTGGATAGTCAGCACTACAAAAATTAAATCAAGAACAGACAAACAACTTCAATAGACCTACAACCTGCATGAAATAGAAGCATTCATCGAAAGCCTTCCAACCAAAAAAAAAAGCCTAGGGCCAGATGGCTTCAGTGCAGAGTTCTACCAGTCATTCAAGGAAGGACTAATACCAATACTCCTCAAGTTGTTCCGCACAATTGAACCAGAAATTTCATTGCCAACCTCTTTTATGAGGCCACAATAACCTTGGTACACAAGCCTCACAGAGATAGAACTAAGAAAGAAAACTACAGACCAATATCCCTGATGAACATCAACACAAAAATACACAATAAAATAGTGTCAAACCAAATTGAAGAATACATCAGAGATATCATCCAACATGACCTAGTAGGCTTCATCCCTGGGCTGCAGGGATTGTTTAACATACGAAAATCTATCAATGGGATCCTCCATATAAAAACTGAAAAAGAAAACCATATGATCATCCCCTAGATACTGAAATAGCCTTCGACAAAATTTAACATTCTTTCATGATAAAGGTCTTAGAGAGATCAGGGATAATAGTAACATACCTAAACATCATAAAAGAGCAATATACAACATACCAACAGCCAACGTCCATCTGAATGGACTGAAGCTTAAGGCAATTAATCTAAAATCATAAAGAAGAAAGGCTGACCTCTCCATATGTCTCAAATATCATACTTCAAGTTCTAGTTAAGGCTATAAGACATCAAAAGGAGATCCAAATTGGAAAGGCAGAAGTCAAAATGTCTCCTTTTTGCAGGTGATATTATAGTTAACATAAGCAACCAAATAAACACTACCAGGAACTCCTACAGCTGAGAAACACCTTCAGCAAACTAGCAGAATACAACATAAAGTAAAAAAAAAAAAAAAATCAGTAGCCCCACTTAATTCAGAAGACAAAGAGGCTGAGAAAGACATCACAGAAATTCACCCTTACAATAGCCACATGAAATATAAAGTGTCTTGGAGTAATGCTTACCAAACAAGTGAAAGACCTATATAATCAGAACTTTGGGGCTGTAAAGAAAGAAGTTAAAGAATTTACCAGAAAATGGAAAGATTACCCATGTTCTTGGATAGGTAGCATAAACATAGTAAAAATGTCAACCTTGCCAAAAGCAATATACAGATTCAATGCAATCATCATTAAAATCCCATCACAATTCTTCCGTGACCTTGAAAGGATAATAATCAACTTTATATGGAAAAACAAAAGACTTAGGATGGCCAAAACAACCCTATACAATAAAAGAACTTCAAGAGGCATCTCCATCCCTGACTTTAGGATCTATTACACAGCTATAGTTATGAAAAGTGCCTGGTATTGGCATAAAAATAGACAGGTAGACCAATGCAATCAAATTCAGATTTACAGATATACTATAAAGACATCAGCAAACTTTGAAACATGAGATTGTAAATACATCTAAGACAGTATGTAGTCGGGAACCCGTGTTTATTTTGGTCTGATTGTGGTCAGCATATCAGAGATTTGATTCATGGATTTTGGGAGTAGTCATTACTCTTGATTAGTAAACTTTCAACATCATTGATGAGATCTCTTTGTAGTGTTATTGATTTAGGGGAACTAAGATCTCAAGTTAGAGTTTTGTAGTAAATCCCACAGCAGCTTTGCGGTGAGCCAATTACAGGCAGGTCACATTGTGGGCAGATTCCTATAGTTTTAACCGTAATTGTTTATTTGGCTTGGGGCTAACATCTGGAGTCACAGCCAGTGCTGTGGATTTGTAAGCTGGGGCAATATCCAACTCTTTGATTGTTGGTCTGTATCTCTTTCAGTTCCTGAAACTATAAGTGTTTACTGGGCTTCTCTGTCTTAACAGTGGAGCTACAGGCCAAACACCCATGACCAAAGCATTATAGCTGTCTTAGCACAAAAATATAACTAGTACCTCTTCCAAACAACCAGTCAAGCAAGCACCTGCAGGGACATGGACCACTTTTCCCTGTAGGTGTAACCACATGTGGTGCAAACCTCTGGACAGGTAGCCACTGAGATTCTCATGAACAATTGCTACACGGTCTCCACTGGGCCTGGTGTGGTATCCCTCATCTATTCTACCATTTGACACAAAAATCCTGTTCCATCATGTCCTCCTCCCAATGTATAATTAGGGTTGTTTTGGCATAAATCAGGTGTTTATAGGTGTGCGGTTTAACATCAAGAATTTCGATTTGATTTCATTAGTCTACCTGTCTATTTTTGTGCCAATACCAACCTGTTTTCATGAGTATAGCTCTATGGTATTGAAATCCATCAACGTGATGCCTCATGAAGTTCCTTTATAGTACAGTCATTTTGGCTACACTTGGTGTTTTATTTTTCCATATAAACTTGTTTATTTTCCTTTCAAGAATAAATACAGTTCCCTCCTGCCTTGTCATCTGTCCACCACATCAACCTCCTCCACTATCTGTGTCTCCCACACTGACATCTATATACTCACATCCATGGCATGAAGAGAAGCTAGGCCTGTCTGGACCCAGATGATATACCATATTCAGCAGGGAATGCCTCAATAAACAACAAACAGCAGGTCTCCTATGAAAAAGGAAAGACTATAGAGGACCACCTTTTAATTGTTGATATTGTCTAAGACAGACTGCTAGATGAAGACCATAATCCTCCAGCTTCTTGGAGACAACCTTGTCTAATCTCTTCCAATCCTGCCTGCCTTCAAAACCACCTGAGGACATTTGGTGATGTAAGGTTACATAGAGCCCTCTAGGGTCTATTCTTGTGTGATATGTGTGGAACTATGAGCTCCTAGACATGAAAGAGATGAGACAGATACAAATATTCTCTCTCTCTCTCCTGTCTTTGAGCATGTTCCCCAAATGGGAGATCGAGTCTGGAAGAGGTCAGAGTCCCACCTAGAGGATATGTCAGGATTTGACCAAGCTGGGTGTGGAGTTTGTCAGTATCAGCGGTAGTCTTGCAGCTCTTCCTCCACATCCAAGCCTTCACGACCCTCTAGTATGAGAAGGACAAGCTACAATATCAGAGGCATAGGCAGCATCACAGTAGTGACCAAGGCACCATTGCTGGCGATGACATCATAGAATGTGAAGAGCTGTTTCACATTTGGCTCTGCATGTGAAGAAACCCATCACTGCTTGCACAGCCTCTGCTGCTGTGATCCCACCCACCACTGCAGCCTCATCATAACTGCACTGACATGGTGGAGTGTCATGACATCACCCAAACATGATGGGACCAGTACCGTGCATAGCATTAGTAGGTAAATGTTCATCAGCTCAAAAGATCGCTGCAGCAGGTGGATCACCAGCAAATCTGAGAGAGAGCAATTTCTTCCGTGTTCTGAGTCGCCATTATATTTGGTAGGCCTAGGTGATGGAGCAGACCTGCTTGTGCCACTATTTCTTCTCATCCTAGATCACAACCAAGGTGGCACCCAGACCACCATGCCTGCCTCGGTGAAGTCCCTGTCCCTTCGGAGGGCACCATGGAATCTTCTGGACTCAGATATCCAGCATCCCTAGTACTCTGGGTGATGCATAGCTTATGCAGAAAATTCTGTGCCCATGTCTACAACATTCCGAACCCTATCCCTGAGAGATATTTGTACCCTAATCGGAATCATGATGTCATTGTCCATCGTTTAAGTAATTTAAATAATTAAATATGTTCGTAATAGCTACCTGTCACAACAAAGAGTTGATGTGGCATTTAACTGTCAGGGCAGAATGTCCAGACTCCAGTCAGGAAGGATGTCATCATCATCAATTGAAACAATTAATCATAAAATTGCATATTTATATTAACTCCCAAGAGGGAGATTTACAAGACTCTTCAAGGAATATAGGATTATAGGTTTACCTAATTATACAACTCTTCTATTATCTTGGGTCTAAAACAATAAGAGCTGCCAATTGAAATAATTTAATTATATAATTAGATGATCTGTGGCACCAAATTCCAGGTGTCATGGATGATATAATCATTGTTTACCTAACTAAATAATCCAATATTGAGTTGACGAAATATCATCCACTTCCCTTAAGGTGACCCAAACCAGAGTCGTGAACATTGCTGTCATGATTAATTTAAATATTTTACTTATATGTAAATATGTAGATGGTCTAAAATACTAGACTTCCACATCCTGGAACCATAATCCACTGATCATGGATTATCTAACTTCCTATTTTAATAACTAAATTATAACATAATCGGAGGATGAAATGTTCTGCCAGTATCCAACACAATTTTCTCTCACTTGACTCCCACAAGACTGTGTGAAAGTCCCCAGTTCATCACTTATGTAATCGCAGAGCTTAATAGTGCATCGCTGCAAATGCGGACATGTCATAGTGTATGCAGGGTTTTAGAAGATATCACATATTTAGTGTTGTATGGTTGCCTCAAAAGAGATGGACTGCAATCCACTTATCCCTCAGTCTACGCTAACAAACGGATTACCGCCTTCTGAAGGAAGTTAACAATGGAAAACTCACCTGATGAATAATTGTGAGTCTTATTATCTTTGAATCCATAGTTTTACTCTTAGGAGAGAGACCATTCTTAAACAGAAGTCTTTGAACTGTTTCTCCACAGACTATGTTCTCTGACATTAGGTAGTCTTGAATTGGGTAACCAGAAAAAACTGTAGGCAAACTTCCAGAGATTCAATTGTGACTTGGTGAGGCGGATCACATGCTCTCTTTAAAAGTTTTAAGAGAGACAGTTGTCTTGGGAGATTGTAATGTCCCATGATAACACTTCATCGAAGCTGCCCTCTGGTCCTTGGCCCATGATACCAAGATACAGAATGCAAGCAGGGTTGCCAGGCAACATTTATGATCCAACATTCTGTCACATTCTAGTTCACCTCCAACATGCTGGGCACTAGCATACCCACCGATGGACTAACCTTACAGCCTCACTGATTTTCTCCCAAACAAAGCAAGGCCTTTTTATTTGAGTTATACTTATTTACCAGTCTTTTTAGCTATGACATGCCTATAGGGTGATTTAAGAAAGAAAACGGTAAAGCATCATTAAACCATTCAGGTACACTGATGAGTACTTGACCCTTTCTCTATGCTTTAATTTTCTCATTTCCAGAGTAGAAACACACCATCAATTGCCTCTACCATAATCCTTTTCTATTTACTGAAAAGGAAAACAAATTCTCCGTCCACTCTTTCCATTGGAGGAGCCTGATCTCAAGGTTTATTAGAGTTGTCTGATTTTGCATTTCATTGATGGCTAAGGATTTTGAGCACTGTCTTTATGTTTCCTTTTCAGTCATTTTTGATTTCTCAATTGATAATTCTATTGAGTCCTGTATCCCACTTTCTAATATGGTTATGTAGAGTTATTTTGAGTTGGTGGTGCGTCATGTTATCTGCCTGACAGAGTTCATTAGATAAGATTCTCTTGATCCTGAGATTATAAATTATACAATTTGTAAATTCGGTGTTGACTGTGTCGTCATGGGTCAGTTCTGTCGCAACCTCAGAAACTGGATGATGCAGAAATAACGCAGTTTTTTTTTTTTGATTGTTTAATCATTCGATTGTTAAAAATCTATTATTACATAATCAGTAATCACTCGATAACCCAGTGTCCATCATTCTTGGCACTGCTTCTGGGACCAATCTCCTGCTGTGTCAATCGCACAGCAGCCAAAACCATAATGGATGACAAAAATCATTATTTACGAAATCAAATAAGGAAATAATTGTATGGTCCTGCATATTTAAATTTCATAAGATGGTACCAGATTCCAGTGATTGCCAAGGAAGTAACACTTACATAATTAAGTAATCCCACACGATTAACTCCCAGGGAGGAATGGCCAGACTGCAGTCACGAAGGACAACATTTCATCGATTTAAATAAGTTATATGTAATGAAAAATAATTGATGAATGACATGGTGGTGTATACTTAAATCCCACATGCAGAAGTCAGACTGTTCTCTTCCTGGAATAATGATTTATTTGAAAACTTAAATTATAATTAATTAGTTGGTGCTCTATATTAACTCTGACAAGATGGCACCAAACTTGTGAACCTATGGCTGATGTAGTGATCTATTTCAATAGCTATATTATCAAGTTATGAGATGATGTTACATCATCAACTCCAATAATCTGACTCAAAGGGACTTATGGTCCACAACATCAACTTTATTTTAAATGTACAACAATGATGAGTTATTTAATTTCCTAATTTTACAGTTAACAAGTAAGTGTACTATCTGATGTTGTGATGGTCTGGTATGATTGACTCTATAAGGAGGCTCAAAAACTCCAGTGGTCACTGAATAAATAATGACAGATTTTCATAATTAAATGAATAAAAGTTAAAAACAAGTGGAAGGTGTTGTATACATGACTCTTATGAGATTGCTCAAAAGTGAAGAGATCATTGAGTTTTTAATCATAGATTTGAACAAAAAAAAATAAACAAATGAATAATGAGATAATTTGTCATAATTCCCCCCAGAAAGAGAAAAACAAACTGATATCACCATTGGTTTAAATAAATAAATACATAATGAAATCACAGGAGAAAAATTAACTCCAACAAGGTGGATCCAGATTCCCCTCCCTCCTGGATTAGAAAAAGAAAAATTTAGAAATGAAATAATCAGATATTTAAAATGTCCTTCTCAATTTCATGACACACGGTGGCACCAAACTTCAGGGTTCGCACTTTATATAATGAAAGAATGTAATAATTACATCTTTAAATATGTAATTCGTTGAAAGTTTGTATCATCATCAATTCCTGGGCAGGCATGCCAGGCATGATAATTTATGCTGTCGTCACGTGATTTTTAAATTTCCATAAGTCAATAATCAGATAATCATTCTTTCTTGCCAATTTACTTACATAATTAATATGTAGATGGTCTAAAATACTGGACTCCGATTGTCCAGGAACCATAATCCACTGATCATGAATTATCTAAAGTCCTATTTTAATAACTAAATTATAACATAATCAAAGGAAGAAATGGTCTGCCAAACTCGACACACCATTTTCTCTCTCCTGATGCCCCCATGCAATTTTCTCGACTCTATCATCCAGCATCCCTAGTACTGTGTGAAATGCATAGATCATCTGAAAAAGGCTCTGCCCATGTTCACAACTTTCCTAACCTCACTTCTAGACAGATATTTGCACCCTATTCTTAATCGGTGATGGAACGGCATTGTCTGCTGTCGTTTAAATAATTTAAAGAATAAGTCAGTAATAGCTAACTGTCACAATAAAGAGTGTGATGTGGCATTTAACTGGCAAGGAAGCACATGGCCAGACTACAGTCTTGAAGGATGTCATCATCATTAATTGAAACAATGAATCATAAACCTGAAGATATTACATATTAATGCCACAAGAAGGAGCTTTACAGGTCCCTTCATGGAATGGAGGATTTTTGGTTTATATAACTATACAAATATTTACATTATCTTGGGTATTAACACGAATTGTCAATTTAAATACTTTGATTATGTAATTAGATGATCTGTGGAACCAAATTCCAGGTGTCATGGATGACATAATCATTGTTTTATTCTATTAAATAATCAAATAAGGAGCTCATGTAACATCATCCACATCCCTAAGGTGGCTCCAAACCAGACTCGTGAATGATGCTGTCGTGATTAATTTAAATATTTTAACTACATAATTGATACTTAGATGGTCTATAATAATTGACCTACATCGTGGAACCACAATCCACTGATCATGGATTATCTAATGTCCTATTTTAATAATCAAATAACAACATAATCAGAGATGAACAACCACATACTCACACAATTGACTCTCACTTGACTCCCACATGATTGTTTGATTCTCCCCGGTTTATCCCTTTTTTAATCACAGATTGGAATAGTAAAATGTGTAAATGCTGAAATGTCATTGTGTATGCAGACTTGTAGAAGATATCACATATTTAATGTTGGGTGGCAGCCTCCAAAGAGATGAACTGGCAATCCAATAATCCCTAAGTCTACACTAACAAATGGATTACCTGTAAGGTGTACGGTTTTTCCACCAGCCGCCTGGTCTTGTCTCTGCCGCCTCCAGCCCCAATTAACACACAGAGACTCTGTATTTGATACAATGCTGTTGGCCTGGTTATTTGTTTCTTATCGGATAGCCCTGTCTTAATTATTAACCCATTTCTATGTATTTCCACGTGTCTTACCGAGAGCGGAGGAATGGCGGTTCTGTTCTCTCCAGGCTCTCCATCCTGACTCCTCCTTACTTACTTCCTTTCTCTCACTCCCTGTATCCCAGTCCCTCCTATCTTCCTTTCCTATTGGCCAACAGTGCTTTATTTATTAACAAGTATGAGAAACATACAGAATGACATCTCCCATCAATTACCACATTCCTGAAGGAAGTAACAATGGAAAACTCACGTTTTGATGAATAATTGTGAATCCCATTAACTTGTTCCATAGTTTTACTTCTTTGGAGAGAGAGCATCCATAAACAGAAGCTTTGGCCTCTTCTCCACAGACTATGTTCGCCGATAATTAGGTAATCTTGAATTTGGTAACCAGTAAAAGCTGTAGGCAAAATTCCAGATTTCACTATGACTTGTTTAGGCAAATCAAATGCTGTCATGTAAAGTTTTAGGAGATAGTTATCTTGGGAGACTGTAATGTCCCATGATAACACTTTCTGCTGCCTTCGTCTCTGGCCCATGATACCAGGATACAGAATGCAAGCAGGGTTGCCAGGCAACATTTATGATCCAACATTCTGTCACATTCTACTGCCCCTCCCACTTGCTAAAATTAGCATACCCACCCATGAACTAACCTTACAGCCTCACTGAGTTTCACACAAAACACAGCAGGGCTCTTTCTTTTGAGTTATACATCATATTTACTAGTCTCTCAAGCTACATCATGCCTGTAGTGACATAAGCTTGAAAACAAAGCGCTATTATGCCATTCAAATACATTGATGAGTATTTAAACCTGCTTTCTATGCCACAATTTTCTAATTTCTAAAATGGAAACAATACAATTAATTGCCTCTACAATGATCCTTTTTCTTTATTGAAATAAAATAAACTCCTCTTCATTCTCTTACCTTCAGAGGAGCTTGATCCCATGGTTTCTCAGAGTTGTTTAGATTTGCATTTAGCTGATGACTAAGGATTTTTGAGCACTGTCTTATGTTTCCTTTCAGTCATTTTGTTTCCTCATTGATAGTTCTCTATTAAGTCCTGTACCCCGTATTCTAATGTGGTTATTTAGAGTTATTTATTGTTGGTGGTGTGTCATGATATCAGCCCTACAGAGTTCATTAGATGAGATCCTGATCATGAGTGTTGTTCAGTTATTCCATTATTAAATCCGGTGGTGACTGTGTCCTTCAAGGTTCAGTTCTGTTGCAATCTCTCAGAAACTGATGATGCTAAACAATATAGTTTTTATAAATCGTAGTCATTCGAATGTTAAAAATCTACTATTACATAATCAATAATCCCTGGATAACTTAGTGTCCCTCATTCTCTGGGCACTGCTTCTGGTACAAATCTACTTCTGTTTCAATCGCGACAGCATCCCAATGAGGGATGACACCATCATTACTTACGCAATCAAATAAGTTAATAATTGGATAGTCCTGCATACTTAAATTTCATAAAGAGGGAACCCAACTCTAGTGATGGTCAAGGAAGTAGTACTTAGATAATTAAATAATGCCACACAATTAACTCCCAGGAGGAATGGCCAGACTCCAATCATGAAGAACAACATCTTCATCGATTTAAATAATTAATATTCAATGAAAAATGTTTGAATTAAGACATGGTGGTGCATACTTCAATGCCACATAGAGTAGTCAGACTGATCTCTCTGGAATAATGATTTATTTAAAAATTAAATTGAAAATTAATTAGTGGGCCTTTTATATTAACACTGGATGAGATGGCACCAGTCACAACCTATCGCTGATGTAAAGATCTATTTACATAGCTAAATGATGAAGTAATGAGATGATATTACATCATCAACTCCCAAGTCTGACTCCAAAAGGCACTTATGGTCCATAACATTACTCTGGTATATTAAATATGTTAATTAAATGATGGATTATTAATTAATTTCCTAGCTTAACATTTGAATAAGTAAGTGTAGCATTAGATGATGTGATGGTCTGGTACAATTTATTCCTATAAGGAGGCGCAAAACTCCTGTGGTCAGTGAAATCATAATGACAGATTTTCATAATTGATGAATAAATATTAAACATGTGGATGGTGTTATATACGTGAAGCCTAGAAGATTGCTTAATACTGAGGAGTCGCTGAGTTCTTAATCGTAGATTTGTAAACACAATAATGAATGAAGAGACATCTTCTCATAATTCACCCCTAGAGAGATAAATAAAATGATATCAACATTGATTTAAATAAATAAATAAATAAATAAATAAATAAATAATGAAATCCACAAGAGACAATTATCACCAACAAGGTGGATCCAGACACCACTCTTCCTGGAGTTGAAAAAGACAGATTCGAATACTGAAATAATCAGAGGGTTAGATTGTCTGTCACACTTGAGTCATACAAGGTGGCACCAAACTTCAGGGTTAACAAATTATATAATGAAACAATTTAATAATTACATCTTTTAAATATGTAAGTCTTTGACCTTTTTTTGTATCATCAATTCCTGGAGCAGACTTGCCAGATATGAAAAAGTGTGTTGTAATCACGGATTTTTGAAATGCTATAAGTTAATCGTCAGATAATCGTACTGTCTTGCCTGATGAATGGTGCTGGCGTGACACCATCACAAGCGCCTGAATCTCTGTTGTGGTGCCACAGGACCTGAGATAATGGGCCCATTCCTGGTATAGCAGTAGTAGCCAAAATGTTGATATCAGCTGAAAAGATGGCTGCAGCAGGTGCATCACCACCATAGCTGGGAGAGAGATGTTCTTTCGTGTTCTGGGTCATCATCCTTTTGGCAGGTCTTGGTGATGGTGCCAACCTCCTTGTGCCACTACTTCTTCTCATCGTAGATCACAACCGATGTGGAGATGTGGAGGAAGAGCAGGTAGTCAATACCCAGGCCATCATGCCGGCCTTGGTGAAGTCCTTGTACTTCTCGGAGGGCACCAAGCAATCTTCTGGAATCTATCATCCAGCATCCCTAGTACTGTGCGAGATGCATAGATCATTCATAGAAATGCTCTGCACATGTCGACAACTTTCCTAACCTTGTCCCTGACAGATATTTGCACCCTAATCATAATCGGTGATGGCATTGTGTGTCATTTAAATACATTAAAAGAATTAAATAAGTCACTAATAGCTAACTGTCACAATAAAGAGGTCATGTAGCATTTAACTTGCCTGGGAAGAATGGTCATTCCCCAGCCTGAATGTTGTCATCATCATCAATTGAAACAATGAATCATAAAATATGATGATATTGCACATTAACTCCATAAGAGGTTTTTTACAGGTCTCTTCAGGGAATGGAGGATTTTTGTTTTACATAACTATACACATATTTACATTATCTTGGTTATTAACACGAATTGTCAATTTTAAATTTAGATGATCCGGCACCAAATTCCAGGTGTCATGGATGATATAATCATTGTTTTATTCTATTAAATAATCAAATAATGTGTTCACATAAAATCATCCACTTCCGTAAGTTGGCTCCAAATCAGACTCATGAACGATCCTGTCATGATTAATTTAAATATTTTAACTGTTAGAATTGATATTTAGATGGTCTATAATAATTGACTCCCACATCGTGAACCACAATCCACTGATCATGGATTATCTAATGTCCTATGTTAATAATCAAATAACAACATAATCAGAGGATGAAAATGGACTGCCATACTCCACACAATTGACTCTCAGTTGACTCCCCCATGATTGTGGGAAACTCTGTGGTTCATCCCTATTTAATCGCAGACACAGTAGTAACATGTTTAAATGCTGAACTGTCATTGTGTATGCAGGGTTTTTAGAAGATATCACATATTTAATGTTCGACGGCTGCCTCAAATGAGATTGAGTGCAATCCAACAATCCCTAAGTCTACTCTAACAAATGGATTATCACCTTCTTGAATGAAGTTAACAATGGAGAACTCACCCTTTGATGAATACTTGTGAGTCTTATTATCTTTGTTCCATAGTTTTACTTATCCCGGAGAGAGAGAGCATTCATAATAGAAGTATTTGAACTGTTTCTCCACAGAGTAATGCCTCTGTAATTTACGTATCTTGAATTTTGTAACCAGTAAAAGCTGTAGGCAACTTTCAGTGATTTGGCTATAACTTGGAGTTAGGCGTATCAAATGCTGTCATGAAAAGTTTTAGGAGATAGTTATCTTGGGAGACTGTAATGTCCCATGATAACACTTTATCGAAGCTGCTCTCTTTGTCCTTGGCCCATGATACCAGGATACAGAATGCAAGCAGGGTTGCCAGGGCAACATTGTGATCCAACAATATTTATATTCTTGTGCCCCTCCTGCATGCTAAAATTAGCATAACCACATATGAACTTATCTTACAGCCTCACTGATTTTATCAGAAAACAAAGTATGGCTCTTTTTGGAGTTATACATCATATTTACCAGTCTCTCAAGCTACAATATGTCCATAGTGACATAAGCTTGAAAACAAAAAGCATCATTATGCCATTTAAGTACAATGATGTGTATTTAAACCTGTTCTATGCCTCAATTTTCTAATTTCCTTCTACAACAGAAACAATACATTTAATCACCTCTACCATGATTCTTTTCTCTTTATTGTAAATAAAATAAACTCCTCTTCATTCTCTTACCTTTAGATTAGCTTGACTTCACATGGTTTCTCAGAGTTGTTTAGATTTGCATTTGGCCGATGACTAAGATATTTGAGCACTGCTATTGTGGTTAAATAGTGATCAGATGAACCAAATAGGCTGAATAGATATTTATTCAGGGAGAAGTAACTTACAGCCTAGCCAGATGAACACTAGCAATTTCCACCGGATGCTTCCTGTCCGAGTCCCTCTAGCAAGACAGCTTTGCTCAGCTCTTCCTCCAACCTTCTTCCATAGGTCACTTTGCCCATGACTCCACCCCCTAACTGGAGTGGTTAGTGCAACATAAGGACTATCTTACTAAAATTCCCCTTTTAGTCTAAAGAAAAGATTTAGGCTTAATAAAAATTATATACAAAGTATTGTGCATAAAAAATGTGGTCTAAGAAAAGGAAAATTGAGAACAAAATGACCCACATATCTAGTCCTAGGGTGAAGGCATAACCAGAGTTTACAATAGAGTTGTCCTAAGCTAGAATACCTAAGTCTAGTATCTAATATATCTAACAAGGAAGAGAGAATAATAGTTGTGATAGTTTAATCTTCAACCTCATCAAGACCTGAGAAGGAAAAATAACGATACTAGAAGTTCGGATGGGCAACTTCCAAAAGGTGCACTCAAGGAAAGAAACAGCAAGCCACATGGACAGTCACCTCTAGGTCTCTCAGCAACGTTGGTAAACCCAGTTTTGGCTAAGGTCAAGAGAACTTGACAGACCACAACAACAGCAGGGAGGTAGAATGGTTGTCTTACTCCGACTTGGCGAGGTCCAGCAGTCTTCTATATTTGTCTCCTGCAAGCACATAGGACCGCATGTACAAATCACTGGTCAAGGTGGGGGCAATTCTTTCCCCAACAGACCATTAGCTGAGGCAAGAATGAACTCCCAGCAGGAGCAACAACAGTGTCCAACATATTTTCGGGAAAGTGCACGTGTTCAGGAGCAACAGTGTGTCACGTCAATGGAGTACTAATATTAAAACATTTAAATGCCATGTTCTGCATGTCTGTGAAGTTATTGAAGATTAAGCATCTATATCTGACTAATCTCATATAGGTACAGGAAACATGCGAGTGAAGATAATCTGTAATACTTCAGGAACTTAGCTAAAAAACTGATTTAAACTCTCCCTGAGTAAAGCAGGAACAAATACTTAAACAATATAACTATATACATATACATACATATAAATACCTAAAATAGAGGTAGAGTAGAAATGTCAAGACAAGAGATAGAACTATAAATGGGCAGTAGTATGATAAATATCCCAAATTGTATCAATATACTAAATGTCTTGAATACAATAAAAGTATACATACATAGAATAGGTAAAAAAATAATGTATAAAACATCATAAGTGGAAAGATTTCTACACAATATAACAAAATATAAACTTAATTTTACATAGCTTACCACATATAAGAATACATTACAATGTAAGCTGTAAAAATACTATCTCATTCTCTTACTCAAATTCACAAGAAAATAGGCTAATCTACCTATATCCCATCTAAACCATACCTTTCCCAACCATTCCCTATTCCTGTCTAAAATATAAAACCCAAGTGTAAGCATCACCTTCCATACCCAACCCCAACAATATCAAACCAACCCAAAGACGATGACTATTATCCCCAAAAATCTCAAGGGTAGGGAAAGGGGGCGTCGTTATCTTAAGGTTATTTCCTGCTGAAATGGGACGATGATTGCTCCAATGTGGATAGTGTAGCAAGAAAAAAAATTTTAGCAACCAAATTTCTCAACAGAACTGGCTTGTGACATATGTATTATTCACTGTGTGGCAGAAAATTCTTGACTGTACTTCTATTTGAAAACTCTGGCCAGGGTGTAATAAAAAGGTGCACCATTACACCTAGCTAGTCATGAGTTGTCTCTGAGCAAAACAGTCTCAAACCGGTTTTAGGGTGATGTTTGTAGTTCAGATGTTTCCATCATTTTGAGTCAAGTGGAAGGTGGATGGGGCCCCATTGTCTTTCCGGAGAGTTCAAAGACTGTTGTTAGGAATCATTACTATTCCTTGTGGAAAAGCTACAAATCAATGTTAAAGTAAAATTTTCAAGTTTTAAGGTATGTATTAGGGAAAGACAACGAGTTAAGCATTAAAAGTATGTGAGAAAATTAGGATTTCAGAGAGAAAATTGCATATAAGAAATGACTCCCCAGATTTTGTTTTTCTTCTGCCTTACACCAATTGGCTTCTTGATTTAAGGCAGAAACCATGAATTTCCAATCTTAACAAAATGCTTGAATTTAATATTAATAAAGCATTATGTAATATGTTTTTGGGTGTCTTAGTTCCTCCTGCCTGTTTATGGAGCATTTCTTCTAAAGTACAATTCGATATCTCAACCACTGCTTGTCCTGTAGGATTGTGTGGTATGCCGAAGTTATGTTCTTTATGGCACAATACTAAAAAAACTGTTTCAATTTGCTGGAGACATATGCTGGAGCATTGTCAGTTTTTATTTGTGCAGGTATGCACATAATGGCCATTACCTCTAACAGTGTGTGATAACAGAATCAGACTTTTCAGAGCTCAGAGCAGTAGCCCATTGAAACCCTGAAATGTATCCTAGTGTGATGTACATATTTTACTTTTCCAAATTCTGCAAAATGAAATACATCCATTTGCCATATTTCATTCCTATTTATACCTTTAGGTTACTGCCTGGTGGTAAAGGAGTTTGGTTATAGAATGAGCAAGTAGGACATTTCCTTACTATTTCCTTGGCTTGTTACCAAGTGATAGAACAAACTTTTTAAACCTTTGCTGTTCACGTGGTGTTTCTTATGAAACTCTGAGGCTTCTAGCACAATTCCTATCAATAAACGATGAATTTCATCGTTGCCTTGTGTTAGAGGAACTGGCAGACCTGTATGGATCTGATGTGTGATATATATATATATATATATATATATATATATATATATATATATGATGAATCCTCTTCCTGATAGTATCTTGTAACTGTATAAACAATGAAGTTAATTCTGTATTGTCAGGAATAAATTCTGCAGTCTCAATGTGTACAACGACTCTCTCTGCGTATTGAGGGCTGTGAACTCCATTGAGGGATTCTTTAAAATCCATATCTACCATAAGAATGGCATTCACACCCTGCCCCTTTATGTACAGAATTGTAAAGGCTTAGAACCACTTTGCTAATTTTTCCTGCTTTATATCCTGCCTTACCTGATTTGTTTGCATCATTGTAGAATGTAGGAACTCCAGAAATAGGTGTTTTTCAAGTACAATACGTAGTAGGATCCAAATCATTTTCTTTATGAATTTGATTCTCTCAGTTTTGGGATAGTTGTTGTTAATCGCTCCTTAAAGGTACTGCAAGCTCTCTGTCAATATTCCTTATCTTTCCATAAGGAGGAAATTTCCTCATTAGTTAAGCATACTGTAATTTCTCCTGGGTCCCTTCCTGTTAGCTGACAAAGTCTTAATTTACCTTTTATAATCAAGTCAAAAATCTTTTCTATATATGTTTTTAGTTTACTTTTTTTATTCTGTTTATGTGGTAGGAATATCCATTCTAATATGATATTTTCTCAGCATTAAAACTTTATTGATATTTCCTATAGATGGTAATATAACCAGAATACAAATTAGGCTTGGATTCACACGTGTCCACAGGTGCTTCTAGTATCCTCTTTTCTACCCATTCTAATTCCTTTTCAGCTTCAGCTGATAGTATCCGTGGACTATTCAAGTCCTTATCTCCTCTTAGGGCCATTTTCAAGTTTTTCAAATCATGCCCTTCTTACTCCAATAATGGTTTGCAGTTGAGAAATTTCCTAGTAATTCTTGAAGATCGTTAAGAGTCTGGTAGCGATCTCTTTCTGGATCTGTACTTTTTGTGGTCTAATTCTTCTGTAGACCTATTTTATATCCTAAGTAGTTGATAGACTCTTCTTGTTTTAATTTCTTTTCAGGTGCAATTTGTAATCCCCAGCGAGGTAAAAACTTCCTTTACTTTCTCAAACAATTTTTCTAATATTTCTCCTTTTTAGAGTCAGCTAACAATATATCATCCAAGTAATGATAGATTATAGTTTGTGAAAACTGTTTACTTAATTATTTCTAGCGTGTTTTTGTACAAAATATTGGCACAGGGTGGGGCTATTTAGCATTCCCTGTGGCAAAACCTTCCATTGATATCTCTTCACCCATTGGGATTTATTGTAATTAGGTATCGTGAAGGCAAATTTCTCTTTATCTTGTTATTGTAAAGAAATAGGGAAGAAGCAATCCTCTTAAATCAATAACTATAATAGACCATTCTTTCGGTATCAAAGAAGGCAAGGGCATTCCAGGCTGTAGAGAGCCCATTGGCTGGATAACTTTATTGATGGCGCCAGATCTGTAAGCATTCTCAATTTACTAGATATCTTTGATCAATAAATACAGGAGAATTCACCGGCTGGCTGACTTTTGATATGTCCAGCATTTAGCTGTTCCTGAACCAGCCTTTCTAAAGCTTCTAACTTCTCAGAGGTCATAGGCCATTGTCCTACCCAGACAGGTTCCTCCTGTTAGCCATGTTAAAGGTAGGCTTTGGTTCCTCTGTTTGTTCAGCATTTGGTATCTGTTTTTGTACTAGCCTTGGATATTTGGTATCTGTCTTGTATAGTACTTTATAATATTTTTTCCACAATTATGAGCTCATTTATGGTTCCTATCTAATACTGAGGAATGTTAATCTGTGTATTCCATTGCTGTAATATATCATGACCCCATAAATTTATCTTTACATCAGCCATATATGGTCTCAACAATCCTCTCTGTCCTTCTGGTCCTATACATTCAATCCATCTCATGCTTTCTATTACCTGAGACAGGGTTCCAATCCCTAAGAATTGAACATTTACTCATGCAGGGGCCATGTTTGAGGCCAAGATTTATTAGATATGATAGTTACATTCGCCCCTGTGTCCAGTAAACCGTCAAACAGTCTAAGATTCATCTTAACTATCAATCTAGGCCTATGACAATTTATAGCGGTTTGACAAAATATATTTTTTATTTCCTTCTGTCTTGTTTGATTCAACTTCCATTAGTAGTTTGTCATCCAGAGCGGTATGAGTTTTTATAATAGGGCACAGAATTTTCTAATTTTCCTGTGGAGATTGTCTTCCATTGTGACTGGGAAATGTTCAGACCACCTGTGACGTGGGGGTCTTCAAGAGGCCCCCTCCACCAAGGTGTTTCCCATGGTAAAGGGTTTG
>NW_026125836.1:0-91279 GCF_943737965.1 Phodopus roborovskii
AGCTTTCCAAACAAACTAAGGAGTTTTGACTTATGTTGTAGGGAACTATAAGCTTCAGAGGGTAGTTAGGTAGCAATGGGAAATAACCAAGTTTAGCAAATGATTGAAAGCTGCATGGCCTTCGTAATAAAAAGGAAGAAGATAGAATCCCAGGATGCACTTAGTGGCCCACACCCATGCAGTCATGACCCCTCTTCTCTCCTCTTTTAGAAAGTGCATAAATGAACTTCAGTGTTGTGATTGTCATAGATGCTATGAAAGTAAAGTCTGAAGAAAGGGTACTCCCACAAGCCCACAAGCCATCAAGGCTCCTCTGAGCACTAAAGCTTGTCTGAAGCCTCAACACCACCCAAAAGAGAAACAAACATCTCAAGAGCACCTCTCTCTACTGCCCAATCCTCTACAGAGCTCTGAATAACCAAGCTAGGGCATATGGAGGGCTTTGAGAATTTGTTTGCCAAATACTGTCCATGTTGAGGACTAAGTTATTGTATAATTTATTCAAAGAGAAGTGAATATTAAAAATTATTATCAGTTATTTGTTACTCTTTACTATCAGCTATATTCCTGTCACACATGTCACTGTACATGCATGGTGAGAATTCAACATGTGGTTTGCCACTAAATGTCTTCTTCCCCAACCCTACCTAGTGATAAGGTGGAAGCTCAAAATAGCCTAAATTTGAAGTATTTGCACAGAAATTAATAAGCAGATGAGAGATTCTTCTGCAAAAAGGTACATACATCTGTCAGTCTAACATTAATGTTCACACACGGCACCACTCTCCTTGTGAGGCCTCCACCACACTCTTTGTAAATGTAGTAGTCTATCACTCAATCGAAGCAGGTGACATAAAAGCTACTAAGTTCATGTTTAGGGTGATGTGATGATCTGACTACTTTATTTGCATTTACTTCGACTGGGTGATTCTTTATACTACACACACACACACACACACACACACACACACACACACACACACACACACACACTACAGAGACCAAGGAAGAGAATTAGACTTACTGATCCTCAAATATTCGGATGGCTTCCCAAGGCAGCTAAGACCAGATGCTGGCCTAGTCCCTGGTGTAAGGACTAAAAGAAGGCACTGCCACCATTGTACCACCAAATCCCATGGTAACTGTCCTTGGTATCATTCTGAAGTGTCCAAGGCTTCTAAATGTCACTATCTGGCTAAGAACACTACAGGAGAACTAATTTGTGATACCCAAAACATAAGTACAACAGCTGTTTGATCCAAACTATTCACCATCATGCTGTTAGGTAGACCCTCTACTTGGAATGGCTGGGGCTCGAGATGGCTCATTGGGTAAAAGGTCAGGGACAGTGGCACATGACTATTTCTCCAAATAGTCCTCCAAATAGAGTAGAGGGACACATGGAGACAGGAGGATACCTGCAGTGCATTAACCAGCCACTCTCTAAAACACTGAGCTACATACATCTCCCAGACAAATTGAACTTTCTTGAAGTTAAGAATTCTCTCCAATAGAAGACACTTAAAATTGGCTGTGAAAGGCAACACAGTAAGAAATGGAAACTAAGCTGGTATATAAAGCAGACATAGGGCCTGTAGCCAAAGTAGGGAAACAAGTGCAAACCAGTAGAAAAAGACAGCCTCAGTAAAACCGATCAAGGGCTCAGGCAGACATTTCAGAAACCGCTGGCTCTTTTGATGGCCCAGTGAGCAAGTGGAAAGAAGGACTTGTCAGTTGTCAGGGAAATCAACAGGCAAATGAACCATCAGTGCAACAGTCATAAGTCTACACAAAAATGTAAAAACTAAACAGCAGGGCCAATGAAATGGTAAGGTCACTCTGGCCTGGCTCCCATAAATTGTCTCTGATTTCCACTCATGCTGTGGCACCTGCTCCCAATAAATGCTTGTTTCAAACACACACAGACAAAGAGTAGAGAGAGAGATAGAGAATAAGAAGAGAGAGGAATATGCTAGAATATGCCCACTATTTCTGTTCATATTAACCACAAACTGAAACAACATAAATATTCATCAGCATTAGACTGGAATTATGCATGGGGGAAACAGACCAGAACCTATAATATGAAGCTTAAATAGCCAGAGTGCCTTCTGTTGCATTGTGCCTGCTTTCTTTACTATTTGAAGGTGAAATTTTCTTGGATAGGTAGTTTATGCTTGTTGGGATAGGGGTGGGGGTAGCAGGGATTTATGTTTGTTTTCTATTGAGGATGAAACAGTCAGAGGTGTTAAAGTCAGACAGCTTAACCAGTGGTGGAGTGGAGACACAGACCCTAAGTCATTGGTGCTGTCAGGTTCAGCAAAAGCAACAAAATCTTAGGTCCTCCTCCTAGCCTAGGGAATAAGATTCTCTAGCTGCCAGGGGGCCTCACAGCAGTTGCTCACAACCTGATTGTAAGACACCACAGGTGAGGAAGAGGCCAAGTAGATTGAGAAGCTTAGGGTCAAACTGAGGGCCTCACAGGTGGTAGGGCAGTGCTCTGCTGCTGAGCCTCCACACTCAATGTCTCTGTGCCAAAGTCATCTCTCCTCTGTAGAGCCCTGAAACTCTTTCTATCAGGTTCAAGTACTTATCCCTAAAACTGTTCCTGCATCTCCTATTTAGGTGAACTAGGTGGTGTGTACCAATCGAAACTTCCCCAGTAGGTCTAATGAAGGCAAGAACAAGCCATCCCTTAGCATTAAATGTTCCTGCCATCTGAATGTTAGCTCTGGCATAGGAGGGCTTTGTTTTCCTGTTGGAGAGTCGTGCTTGACATGTAAGTATGGCCTGGGTGAATCCAAAAGAAGCCATGGAAATGTGATCCTTTCCCTGTGCTCCCTAGTCCATACCCATTGCTAAGGAGGGCTGCCTTTCCTGCAGAGGCTTGGCTGGTTGTGGCTCACCTTACCCCCTCTGGCAGGTGTTAATGAGATTAGCAATTAAAAGGCAAGCCAGCAGTGGCCAGACCCCAGGACCTGACTGAGAGCTAGTTCAGGAAATTCAGAAGGCATGGCCTCAGTGGGGCAACCAGCTGCAGTTATTATTTGCCTGTACATCCTATGCCTTGGGCTTGGCAAGTGTGGTGTTTCCCCTACCTGTGCCAGATAGTACAGCAGAGTTGGGTGCCCACTAGCAGGATGCGGGAGGGTCCTGTATGCCAGTGGCAGTGATCCTTGATGTAGGCAGGATATATCAATTGTTCGTAGATATCCCAGTGTGCCCTCTGTTAAAAAGAGACATCCTGTCAAATGTACGAGCCTGGATTTATTTTGACTCTGAACAGCTATCATTAACCGATAAACAGGGAAGGAGCTTGATCCTGTAGCCAGTGGATGGTCTGTGTTAGGAACTAGCAGGCAGCTGACCCCTGCCCTAAGGATGGGTGGGACTCTCTTGGCCTTGTCAGCTTTACCTGGCAGCTAGAGGACTCATTTACACTGAAAGACCTAAAAGTAATGTTAATTATGGACTAACCTAGAAGCCAATATGTGTTCCTTGGAATTTGCTAGCTTCCACTCACAAGTCCCTGAGATTAGAAGAATTCACTGCCCCTCCTTTCCTGTGAGACAACAGGTGGTAAATAGGGTCAAGAGATAGCTGTAACTCTGGTTTGCCCAGACTAGGTTAATTAGCACACCTGAAGCCCTAAGGTCTGCTGACCCTAATAGACAGACCATCAGGCCTCCAAGGGTCAAGTACTCAATGGAAAGAGGGTCCCCCCCTTCCTATGCTTGTACATTTGCCTTTAAAAACACCTGGGCCCAGGGGAGGGGGCTTCTCCTAGCTGCAAGCTGGAGGAGCCTGTTTGTGCAATTGTTTCCTGTTCATTAAAGCCTCTTGCATTTTGCAGCAACTGGACTGGACACTGAGTTCTTGGGGTATCGACTCCTCATTCTGGAAGACTCCTCATTCTGAAGGTCTTACAACACATGCTCAAGCCTCTTTTAAAATAAGCTCTCCAAGTGCTTCTCTCTCTTTGCTCTCTCTCTGCTCTCTGCCTCTCTCTGCTCTCTCTGGTCTCTCTGCTTTCTCACATCTCTCTCTGCCTCTCTTTGCTCTCTCTCTCTCTCTCTTGTCTCTCTGCTCTCTCTCCTGCTTCTGGTTGGCCACCAGATACCCCCTCTTTCTCCCCCTTGCTCAATAAACTACATGTGGGCACTGAGTCTTGTGTTTGTGTTTCTTAGGCATTAGCTGCAGCAAAAGAACAACATTGGTTCCGAACCCCAGGCAGGCTCTCCATGTGGGTCACTGGTGGCCTTCTTCTGGCAGGCGGCAGCCAGAGACACTCTTTCAGATACCAGAAGTATGCCTCCATCCACCCCCCCCACCCTCATCCGCCCACCCCGTTTGCTGGAAATACTACCCTACACTGACTTCAATTAGGTAAGGTACTCTTTTAAATTTTAACCCATTTCCTTAAGGTCGGGTACATTCCTCACGGGTGGAAGACATACCGACCTTGGCGGTATATCTGCTCTGCTCTAGGACTGCTGAGTCCTTCCAGCCCCCTGTTGGCCCTGGCAAAGTACTTGGGCTGAGGAGCTTCCAGTAAAGCTCTGCCATTCTCATTTACGGTGTTGCCACACCCTTGAGCTGACGAGTTCCAAGACTGCATGGTCACTTTCTGCTCTACCCATGGGGAATAAACCGACCAAGGAAATACCCCTCACCACTCCACTGGGATTCCTGATAGATGCCACTTGTTAAGGCACCCAGTCTCATTTACCTTTGTACTGAAAAGGTGGGCTAGATATCCCCTAGAAAATAATTCAAATTGGCCAGGTAAAGGCTCTCTAGATCCTGATATTTTACTGGATCTTTCAAATTACTGCCAGCAAACAGGTAGATGGAAGGAGTTTTTCTATCTCTCTGCTAAATAATCTCTTACCCTAAACTTATTTCTGTTCTCTTCCTGCCACGTTAAAACTCTCCTGCTGCCACAGCCACTGCCGCAGCCTGTCTCAGAGCCTGGGCTGAGGAAGCATCTACTCAAGTCAAAATTTTATCTCAAAACTTTATGATTTCTGCTAGTTTTTGGGGGATATGTTTATGGCAGCCACCATCTTGACCACATGGCCTAGCCTCACCCCCCATGGTTCTTCCCTCTGCTACACCAGCCACCTAGGCAGAGGTGGTCTAGCCAGCTTCTGCCACCAACAGAACCTGTAATTCATTTACCTTTTGCTTTTTATTCTTTTATTTGCTTTATTCTTTATTCTTTGTCTCTAATTTTTTTTCACTATGTCATATATAGCTTCACATTCTAGTCTTCTCAGTTTTACCCAGTCCTGTTTAATGTGTCTGTACATTTAATTTAAATTTATGTATATGTAAGCTAACTCATACAACTTAAATTCAACTGTACTAAGTCTCAAATACTTCTAAATTGTTATGCGCCTTTTTAATGGTGGTAAACATTTAAGGTTATACATGTCTATTTCAAGCTAACAAAATATCTATGCCACCCAGTCTTTCCTGTAAGCTGTTTATAAAGGTTAAGCCTCTATTATCAAAGGGAGTTTTTCTCTATCTCTTTGTCCTCTACAGGGATAACTGTAACCTAATAAGTTAAAACCAGTTACAGTCAGGCTTCAGGGCTCTGAGTAAAACATCCCTCCACAGCCTCTCAGCTTGGATCCAGTTGCCCAAACAGATTAATTAATTACAGGGATAAAGCTTTACCTAGCCACCTGTGTGCTCAAGACAAGTAACTAAAGACATATTTTTGTATACTAAGTTATGCTAGACAGTCAGACAGCCCTCAAATGCTCAGAGATCTAGAGAATATGGCATTTAAAATGTTTCCTTAAAAAGCTTTTATAACAGAGAGACAGGCCAGCTGCTGGCACCACGCATTTCCTCCAAGAAGACTGATGGACACTGAAAGAAACTCCACCCACAAAAGTTCCAATGCTAGCCACTGAGCAATCCTGCCTTTCATCTCAACTGCTGCAAAGGGCTCTAAGGACCGTGGACAAGAGGGCAGTGGAATAGACTTTCTCCACGTTGCTTGGGCCAACGGTAGGTAAGTCTTCCAAAAGCTCCTAATCCACAGGTCTCATGCCATCAACAGAAGGCAGATGTCCTTAAAGCCTCTGACTTCAACAACTGTGGAGGACCATGCCCAACCCCCCCCACCTTTTTTAATAACAATAAAATGTGGAAATGTTACGAACTAGCAGCCAGCTGACCCCGGACCCAAGGATGGGCAGGATGCTCATGGCCTTGCCATCTCTACATCAGCTTTACCTGGCAACAAGAGGACTCAGTTAGGCATGCACAAGCCTCTTTTAAAGCAACTACACCAAGTACCTATCTCTCTCTGCTCTCTCTCTGCCTCTCTCTGGTCTCTCTGCTCTGTCTCTGGTCTCGCTGCTCTCTCTCACTCCTTCTTTCAGTTGGCCAACAGCTAAGCCCTCTTTCTCTCCCTTCACTCAATAAACACCACGTGGGCACTGAGTCTCCTTTGTATGTTTCTTAGGCATTAGCTGCAGCAAAAGAACAACAGTCTGGCTGTCTAAAAGTTATGTCTGCCATGGCTGTACTGGTCAAGGATGCTGACAAGTTATCTTTGGGGCAGAAAGTAACTACAATAGCCCCCTATGCACTAGAGCAGGAGAGCATTGTGCAGCAGCCCACAGACCGATGGATAACCAATGCACAAATGAATCACTGATGCACTACCTGCCACTCTTCTGCCTGAGAAGACCGATGAACTAGTAATTTGTGACTGTCATCAACTGCTGATTAAAGAGACTGGAGTTTGCAAAGATCTTACAGACTTCCCTCTGGCAGGGGAAGCACTAAAAGGACTGGGACAGTGATGTGAATAAAACCTGCACTGTTTGAACCAGCAGTCTGACAGAAGGAACCTCAGCATGAGAAGCTGATCTCATGGCCTTAACACAGGCCTTGCAGCTGGCCAAAGAAAAGATAACATCTGGAAGCTTGTACAAGGGCAGCAGTTATGCTTTTATAACTGTCCATGTGCACGGGGCTATCTGTACACAAAGAGGACCAGCTAAGGTTTACTGTGAGAAAGTGAGAGAGCCAGAGATGAGCTGACAACTGCATTCCTCCACACTTTCTTCCCACTGTCCTGCTTGATCGCTGTTGTAATTCTCATTCGGGACAGTGACCTTGAGCATAAGCTAAGTAAGCCCCTTTCTGGCCTGCATTGTGTGTGGTCAGTGTTTTAGCACAGGAAAAGAAGATATGATTTTCTTCTTATCAACTGTGGTGAAGTAAATGTATGTTTTATTGTTTATTTTCATCTCATTTGATCTTTTTCCAAGATAGGCTCTTAGCAATACATTCCTTTGTGGCCTTGAACTTGTGACTCCTGTCTCAAGCTTCTGAGTACCAAGCAAGGCATGTACCATCCCACTGGTTTGTACTTTTCACTCATTAAATATGAGATGGTTACATTTAAGTTTCTTTATGTATACTCATTTGTTTTGAGGCAGGGTCTTGCTTTGTAGCTAAGGCCAGCTTGGAGATATTAGCAGTCATCTATCCATATTTCCAAGTGCTGCAATTATAAACTTGCACTATACATAGCTACCTAAATGCATGGGCTTTTTTTTTGTAAAAGTAAAAAATGATATATGTTTAGGCTTAAATTTTGTGGTGTTCAAAACAAGCTGGTGGGTATCTAAGACAGAGGAATATGTTGTCAGTTTGGCAATGCAAATGGAAAGCATTCTAGTTGGAGGAGGGATATATATGACAAATGTGGAAGGCAGTTACCCTATTCACCCTGCTTACAATTTTTTTTTTCGTTTTACAGAGCATAATAATATTTTAACTTTAGAGAAATGGGAGGCATTGGTGTTTGTTTGAAAGAGGGGTAAGGAAACATTGAATAAATTGATTAATTTGAAAACTACTTCCCTCAAAGCCATGAAAACCTCAAGTCAATCCTCACAATTCTTGAAAATTAATCCAGATTGCTGGGTTGTGGTTTATGCGTTTAACACCAGTACTGTGGAGGCAGAGGCAGAAAGATCTCCAAAGGTCAGCCTGTTCTACAGAGTAAGTTTCAAGACAGCCAGGGCATCATATAGGAACCTTGTCTCGAGTGAAAAAACAGAATGGTTACATATACTTCTAACTTCAACATTGAGAGTCAGAGATAGGTGGAATGAGAAACTTCATCTCCAAAATACGTAAAAATAAGACAGCAGCTGAAGATAGGTTGAGCAGTTGCAAGTATTTTCTGCTCTTGCATAGGAGCAGGTTTCAGTTTCCAGCCCATGTGGTTGACTACAACTGTCCTAACTGCTATTCCAGGGAATCCAGCACTGACTTCTGACTTCAGTGGTCACCAGGTTCACAAGCAACACACTTAAATACATGTAGGGAATAATCTCATAGTCTTGTAATTTAGGCTTTATATCACAAAAAAAAAAACAGGTAGACAGTATCACCCCAAACTTGATTTCTGTCCTCCATTCCTTCTTCATATATATGTCTGAGCTACCATCCACCACCAGAGAATAAATGGGTACATAAGAGCAGAGTATATGTAGTGATACAAATAGTTGTTACCAAACAAACTTTAAACTTTGTGGCTCTTTTAATGATCAAAGCTGTGCACCATTCAGCCATCCAGGACGATTCTGAAAATATGGAACACCAGGGAGAGTTGAGTGATAATGTTTAGGTATGTCATGTTCTAATTACTATTAAAGTAGAAGCATACCACCCATGTGTGTAGATGGAATAACACTAGCAGTCAGACTGCCTTTCAAAGGTAAGGATAATTGATCCTTCAAGAAGACCATGACATTAGACCATTTTCCTTAAGTTAATATAAATGACGCAGATTTGCTATTTAAAAAAATACTGTTTTTTCCTTAAACACTCACTTTCACTCATATGAATTTAGGCATATGAGAACATGTGGAGTATACTAATTTCATCTATTTTCCCTGAATATAAGGCAATTTTTAAACAATGATTAGTGAAACTATATTTTTACAATATTTGAATAATACTCACTCTACTGCCTTCTTTATCCAGTAGGAATGGAGCAGGATCTGCTGTATTCATAGTAATGAGCAAAGAGGTGATCATGGGAATATTAGTGTAAGTATTGTGTAATTTGAGTACTGTATTGAAAGTGAAAAACTGGCTGTGCAATACAGATTCTGCTGAGTACATATTGCTTTTGTGCCATTTTTGGGGATGGAATTTCATTAAGATTGTTTTTAACATGGAGCAGGGCAATAATTCAGGTATGTTTTACTACAGTATAAATTGGAGCAATCTGTATTTACTACCAAAGATATTACATGCAAGGCTATAATTCAGGGATATTTTATTACAGTAGGAATTGTAAAAGGAAGTTGAGCATGATGACTGATACCTGTAATCTTAACCTGAAAAGGAGGTTGGAGTATCAGGACCCTAGTTATTTTTTTACCCCATAGGAGAAGTCAAGCACGAAACAAAGTCATAATTGTTCTTTCTTGCTAGAAGTATTAGGTGATCCTTTTTTCATTCTTTTCTGTTTGGCATAACCTACATTTTTGGCAGCTTATCTCTGTGAAATAGCCCTGCCCATCTTAGACCATAGTTTGTATTCAAGGGTGGTCTCCAACTCACAAATAACCAATGCCCTTCTGTCTCCCAAGTGCTACAATTAAAAAATTGTGCCACCACCCCCAGAATTAAACTGCCTTGTATTTCAATTTAACCATTTGGTATTCTTATTATTTTGTAGTTCCTTTACCATCCTTGCACTTTTCTATACTCATATCTGGTTTCATAAAAACGAAAGAGACAAACGCACAGACATGCATGCAAGCAAAACACCAATGCATATAAAATAAAATTTAAAAAGATATAGTAAATGAAGTATACACAGTGCTCGATGGATAAAACTTATATTTGCTTTCTTTGAACTTTGTTTTAAGCAGTTGGCAACCTGGCACGCACAGGCTAGCTGATGTGATTATCTGAGTTTCAGCAGCTTGTTGTATGATTGAAGTCCATTATATATCAAGATATGTTAAGGTTCACAGTGTATACAGACACCATTAGTCCAATTTAAGTGCATCTTTATGTCAAACTACGTTTGATTGAATAGAAGTACCCTGAGAAATAAGTCCCTGTCCACTCCTTCTCTCTTCAGCCATATCTAATCCAATATTAACATTATAGATAACATTTAAACCAATAATTATGATAATTATTGAAAACACTATTTTTTTTAAGTCATTGATTCAAATTGTCTTCCTTGTGTTGCTTTCGGTGGTAGTCATGGGCAGGAGAGTGAGATCAGAGTACCCAGGAGGGAGTATTTTAACACTTACATTGTTTAGAATTGATGGCTCCTGCTAATAATAGTGAAATAATTGTTGTGTGATATCTAATATTCAGTTAAAAATCTCAATGTCATGTTATCCTTATCTGCTTCTGAAGCCTACTATTCCCACTGTGCTTACTCCACTGAGCTTATTTACATTTATGTATCAGTCAAAACAAATTGTGTTGCTATAAACAAATAACTAACACGGTCATGAGGGAGGTACTTATTTTGCTCTCCTGAGTGAGACGTACAATCTATCATGGTGGACAAAGATTGTACAATTCATGACAATAGACTCATGAGCCTAAGACACTAACTATTGATGGACAAGGAAGCCAAGAACAGACAGGAAGTGACAGCGGGCTACAAAACTTCAAGGCACTTACCCAATGTTCTACTATCTCCAGTAAGAGCCCAGGTCTGAAAGTCCAGAAATTTATATGTGGTGATATATTATGTATGATTTGTCAAAACTTGCCCGAGGATTCAAAAAGCAAAGCCAGTCACAGGCTATTGCAATCAGGCAAAGGTGACACTTAACTTTAATCCCAGCATCCATAACAGCTAGCCAGACAGTGGAGGCACAAGCTTTGGGTGGATCTCTGGGAGTGTGAAACCTCCCAGGGATACACTAGAGTGAATCAGTCTAAAAGATTAACACAGCTCATACCTTTAATCCCAGCTCTAGAGAGGCATATAAAAAACAGAAACCCAATGTCTCAGGCTGCATTGAGAGATTTGGTCTCTAGGCACCCTGAGGAGAGGCAGCAGTCTTAGGTTTGCTAGACATCTTGCAGGGACAGGATCACCCACTTATAGACTGAGGTAGATGTAAGAGCTAGTGGCTCGGCTGGTTTGCTTCTCTGACCTTCAGCTTGAAGCTTGAACCCCAATACCTGTCTCTGGATTTTTATTTTTGGTGTTACAGTTACACACCTGAAAGAGTGCAGCAACACATGGAGGATAGACCTTCCACATTAGAACTATGGTGTTCCACTCTTGTCCCCTCTGACTCACATGAGTAACTGGTGTCTATTAATCATCTGCAGGCTTTCCAGGGCATGGGCCTGGCCTTTATCATCTACACTGAGGCCATTAGAAGCATGGAAGTGTCCCAGCTATGGTCAGTTCTCTACTTCTTCATGCTGCTGCTGATGCTGGGTATGGGGGAGCCTGCTTGGACACACAGTGGCCATCCTCACCCCTATGACAGACATCAAGGTCTTCTCCAGTTACCAACCCAAGGCAGCCATTAGAGGTTAGGACACCAGGCAGTGGAGGCTGGGCATGTGTGGATGGCAAAATGCAAGACAATCAGTGGAGGGGTCTTATTAGGGGCCATGTGCTACTAAGACTACTCCAGAAGGGCTGCACTGGTATAGCTGTGCTCCTGCTTTGGCGATACTCACCTCCACTTGGATCAGTTGTTCTAGGAGCTGTATGCACAGGTAATATGCACCACAGAGACCCATTTTTTATTTCACCACCTTGCCACCCAGCCAGGATCATGAGAACCCTCATGTGCCTCTGATGGCACTATGTCCATGATAGATAATGTCACTTCTGATCACATGTCCTAGATATCATGTGGGAAGTGTCCTCTTCCCCATTCCTTGAAGCATGATAGCACTTGGCATTTTATTTATTTTTCGTAAATTGGGAATCTGTGTTCCACAGTATAAATGCATGTAGCTCCCAATCCAGCACTTAATCCTCTCCTGAGGGAGCCTCCCAGTGTTTGACATAATATGGTATGGCAGTGGGAAGGGCTACTATGAATTCAGAGGCACCATGCAAAGCCTTAGGAAGTCATATGTAAACCTGGAGTCAAATATTGACTCTGCCATGTTGTACTACAGGGAGATATCAGACAACACTAAGCCCTGGCATCCCAGTATACAAGGGATCCCTGACTACTACCTTGGAGGTTTAATCTGCTAAGGTACATGACCAGACCCTGGTATGTGATAGCACCTATGTAAATTGTAGTTTCCTCCCAAACCAATCCTTCTCTAGGACCCCACACCACATTTAAGTACAATTCTCACAGTCTCAAGGGTATGTTTTGGTATATTCAGCATTCAAAGACTTTCAGCCGTTATATGATGTCCCCTAAAGAGCAATACCCTAACTGTTGCTGTTGTTTTTCTGCTATGAAATCCCCTACAAAGCAGCTCTTATAGCTGATGTGGGAACTCACCCTCCACAGCACACCTAGGGATGGATGGCTCTTGTTGACATCTAATGTGGGATGACTCAGGGAGTCTCAGAGAGATGAGCAGTGATCTTGTGTTCCAGGTCTAGTGTGCCACATCAACTGTGCCATCGGCATGGAGTTCACCATAGAGGCTGGGAACTACTGGTTTGACATCTTAAATGACTCTGCAGGCATGCTGTCCCTGCTGCTCAACATGGTGGTGGAGATCATAGCTGTGTGCTAAGTGTATGGGCTAAAGAGGTAAGGAGACTCCATAACCTGGCTGCTATAGAGGGCAGAGAAGCTGTAGGTCCCTGGAGTAAGTACTAAAAGAAGGGCACTACTAACCTGGTAGGAAAAGACTGTGTAAAGTAAGACATGAGGGAAAAAAAGTTCATGAAGGAAACCTTTTAAAAATATTGATAGATTAGATTGTTTTTAATATTTACTTTGTTTTTGTGTGTCTATGTAAAATCACATATAGGTGCCCTCCAAAAAAAATGCCATCAGATCCCCTTCAACACCTGGAGTTACAGGTGGTAGTGAGCTCACCCTGTCGAGGCTGGAAACCAAACTCTAATCTTTCTGCTTACTTGGTTACTTTTTGAGATAGGGTCTCCAATAACAGGCTAGCCTTGAACTTGCTATGTAGCTGTGTAGCTGTGGATGACCTTTAACCTCTGATCTTCCTGCCTCTACCTCTCAAATACTGGGATTATAGGTAAACACCACCATACATGCCCAGTTTCTGGAGAGCCAGGAATAGAGCCCAGGGTCTAATGCATGTTAGGAAAGCACTCTCTAAACACTGAGCTACATACATCTCCAGCACAAATTGAACTTTCTGGAAGTTAAGAATTCTCTCCAATAGAAGACACTTAAAATTGGCCAGAAAGGCAACACTGTAAGAAATGAAACTGTTGGTATATAAAGCAGATATAATGCCTGTAGCCAAAGTAGGGAAACAAGTGCAAACCAGTAGAAAAAGACAGCCCAGCAAAAAACCTATCAAGGGCTCAGGCAGACATTTCAGAAACCAAGGACTCTTTGGATGGCCCAGTGAGCAAGTGGAAAGTTTGCAGACTTGTCAGTTGTCAGGGAAATCAACAGGCAAATGGAACCATCAGTGCACAGTCATAAGTCTACACAAAAATGTAAAAACTTAATGGCAGGGCCAGTGAAAAAGCAAGGTCACTTGCCTGGCTCCTTCAATTTGTCTCTGACTTCCACTCCTGCTATGGGACCTGCTCCCAATAAATGCTTGTTTGAAACACATACACAGAGAGACAGAGGGGTGGGGGAGGAGAATAAGAGAGAAAGAGGAACATGCTAGAAGGTGCACACTAGTTCTGTTCATAGTAGCCACAAACTGGAACAACACAAATATCCATCAGCATTAGAGTGGAATTAGGCATGGGTGAGGAAGAGGCCAAGTAGATGGAGAAGCTTAGGGTCAAACTGAGGGCCTCACAAGTGCTAGGGCAGTGCTCTGCTGCTGAGCTTCCAAACTCAACCTCTCTGTGCAAAAGCCATCTCACCTCTGTAGAGCCCTCAGTCCCTGTCTATCAGGTTCAAGTACTTATCCCTTTAAATTCTTCCCTCATCTCCTATTTAGGTGAACTAGGTGGTGTGTACCAATCGAAAGTGCCCCAGTAGATCAAAAGAAGGCAAGAACAAGGCATCCCTTAGCACTTAAATGTTCCTGCCATCTGAATGTCAGCTCTAGCGTGAGAGAGATGTGTTTTCCTGTTGCACAGTGGTGCTTGATATATAAGTATTGCCATGGATGAATCCAAAAAGAGGCTGAGGAAATGTGATTCATTCCCTTTGCCAAAGAGGGCTGCCTACCTGCAGAGGCTCAGCAGGGTGGGTCTGCCCTTACCCCCTCTGGCAGGTGTTAATGAGATTAGCAATTAAAAGGCAGGCCAGCAGTGGCCAGACACCAGGAACTGACTGAGAGTCAGCTCAGGAAATGGAGAAGGCATGGCCTCAGTGAGGCAACCAGCTGTAGTTCCTGTTTGCCTGTATCCCCTATGCCATGGGCTTGGATAGGGTGGTGTTTCCCATACCTGTGCCAGATAGGACAGTGGAGTTGAGTGCCCACTAGCAGGATACGGGAGTTGCCTGGATACAGGTGTCAGTGATCCTTGATGCAGGTGGGATATATCACTTGTTCCTAGATATCCCAGGATGCCCTTACCTTCTTTTAAAAAGAGACATCCTGTCAAATGTAGGAGCCTGGATTTGTTTTGACTCTGAACAGCCATCAGTAATTTGCTCAGCATCCCTCATGGGCTGCTCAAGCCTGACACTGTACCCTGTGAAATGAGCCTAGGCTCCGGGCGTGCAAGAGCTGTCTAGCCAGCAGCCTACTGCTTAAGCATAGATAACCAAATATCAGTGGAAGCCCCTTGTTCCAAAGCTGTAAGCACCTGGGTGATAACTACCTTGTCTCTCTTAGTTTGAGCCCTGAGCCTACACACCAGCCAGAGAAGCAACACAAGTCCGCAGCAAATGGCTGCACCAAACAATCCCACCCCTACCCATTCCTTGAAATAGGAAACAGCTGAAGCAATCCACCACAATAGTCCCTCCATCAAGGATAGATCAAGGCACGTGAAGTTTATCTGAATAATGGCGGCTCTCAACTCCCGAAGCATCTGCTCAAACTCAAAGGTCCTATTCTGCAATATGAACCGAGGTTTCAGGGGGGTCTGGCTTGATCAAACCACATTAGTCTGGAAGGAATCCACAGCTTTTTATTTCCTGTTGAAACAAAAATAGAAATCCTTTTTCCCAGTAACTTGTCCTTGAACTTAAATTTTGGAGTCAAAGCATTTTTAAAATATATCAATTGAATTATTCCAGCAACATTTCCTTTATCAGTTGTTATTTTCTCGGCAATCAAACAATGAATGCAGAGACAACACAATAGCATACTGTAACCAGATTCTCTCTGAGCTTTTCATCTTTACATGGCTTTATTATTACTCTGTTTCTTTTACTTCTATTGTTTCATTTTTTTGAGACAGGGTTTCTCTGTGTAACTCTTATCTGTCCTGGAATTCACTCTGCATACCAGGTTTACTTTGAACTCACAAGAGATTTGCTTGCTTCTGTCTCCCAAGTGCTGGAATTAAAGGCATGTGCAACCACACCCAGCTTAGACAAATTAACTGCTTTGGTTTCTGACAAATACACTCCCTTGTCATTAGAATCACCGGGAGGGTCTTTTTAACTTTTTTTTGGGGGGGGACTGGTTTTTTCCTGCACGCGCCCAACCTCTCATTATGCTCGGGTTCTGACTTGCTATCCTGGACCTCTTACCAAGGCCCAGAAAAGACCTACCTCTCCCAGCACGTCTGCCAGCAGTTCTGAATCCTCCTTGTAGTCAAGGGGTCTCCGATGGGCTGACGATGATGAGGTCTCAGTTCCCGGGTTTTGGCAACAGAAGTCCTGTCGCCACCAAGAATGATGCAGCGCACTCAGGATCCTTCTGCAGTAAAGCTTGAATGCATCTTGAGAGGGAGAGCATAAGCTTACAGAACAGAGACCCCAAGTACCCAAAACCCAACCCTTATATAGGTTTATAACCTTCGCCTCGGACGTGTCACCTCCTGATTGCCTGCAGCTCATCGGCCCATCATGACGCCACTGGAGAGGCAGAGGCCAAGGTAGGGAAAAATCACCCTGCACCTGCTCACTGACTTGTTTACTCTCAACGCCAGCGGGATGCAGGCGCCATCTTGTAATGGAGAATGCAGGGACGGCTCCCTACACTTCACCACAGTTGAAAAGGAGAAAATCATATCTTACTGGTCTGGTGTGCTTCTGTTGCTGTGCTAAAACACGGACCACACACTATGCAGGCCAGAAAGGGGCTTACTTAGCTTATGCTCCAGGTCACTGTCCCTAAAGAAAATTATAGCAGCGACTCAAGCAGGACAGTGGGAAGAAAATGTGGAGGAATGCAGTTGTCAGCTCATCTCTGGCTCTCTCACTTGCTCACAGTAAAGCTTAGCAAGTCCCCTTTGTTTACAGATAGCCCCGTGCACATGGACAGTTATAAAAGCATAACTGCTGCCTGTGTACAAGTTTCCAGATTTTTTTCTTTTCTTTGGCCGGCTGCAAGGCCTGTATTAAGGCCAAGAGCTCAGCTTCTCATGCTGAGTTTCCTTCTGGCAGGCTGCTGGCCCAAACAGGGCAGGTTTAATTCACATCGCTGTCCAAGTCCTTTCTTTACCTTCACAAGGTAACTGTTCCCATTGGTGAACCAAGTTAGTGCTTCCTCAGCCAGAGGGAAGTTTGTAAGATCTTTGCAAACTCCTGTCTCTTTAATCAGCAGTTGATGACAGTCCCAAATTACTTGTTCATCAGTCTTCTCAGGCAGAAGAGTGGCAGGTAGTGCATCAGTGATTCATGTGGGCATGGTCATCCATCCATTGGACAGTGGGCTGCCAGACAATGCTCTCCTGCTCACCAGTGTATGGGGGGCTATTGTAGTTACTTTCTGCCCCTAAGTTAACATGTCAGAGTCTTTGACCTGTACAGCCATGGTCGCCATAGCTTTTAGACAGCCAGACCATCCACTGCCTACAGGATCAAGCTCCTTCCCTGTTTATCGGTTACTCATGGCTGATCAGAGTCAAAATAAATCCAGGCTCCTACATTTGACAAGATGTCTCTTTTTAACAGAGGGTAAGGGCATCTAGGGATATCTAGGAACAAGTGAGATATCTGGCCTACATCAAGGATCACTGCCACAGGAGTCCAGGCAGCTGCTGCATCCTGCTAGTGGGCACTCAACTCTGCTGTACCATCTGGCACAGGTACAGTAAACAACACAGTTTGACAAGAACATGGCATAGGAGATGCAGGCAAACAGGAATTGCAGCTGGGTGCCCCACTGAGGCCATGCCTTCTCCATTTCCTGATCTGGCTCTCAGTCAGGTCCTGGTGTCTAGCCACTGCTTGCCTGCCTTTTAATTGCTAATCTCATTAACACATGCCACAGGTGGTAAGGCAATCCACACCCAGCCAAGCCTCTGCAGGGAAGTCAGCCTCCTCAGCAATGGGTATTGACTTCAGAGCACAGAGAAAGGATCACATTTCCTTAGCCTCTTTTGGATTCATACATGACAGTACTTATATGTCACGCACCACTGTGCAACAGGAAAACAAAGCCCTCTCACACTAGAGCTGACATTCAGAAGGCAGGAACATTTAATTGCTAAGGGATGCCTTGTTCTTGCCTTCTTTTGATCTACTGGGGCACTTTCGATTGGTACACACCACCTAGTTCACCTAAATAGGAGATGCAGGAACAATTTAAAGGGATAAGTCCTTGAACCTGATAGACAGGGACTCAGGGCTCTACAGAGGAGAGATGACTTTTGCACAGAGAGGTTGAGTTTGGAGGCTCAGCAGCAGAGCACTGCCCTAGCACCTGTGAGGCCCTCAGTTTGACCCTAAGCTTCTCCATCTACTTGGCCTCTTCCTCACCCATGCCTAATTCCACTCTAATGCTAATGGATATTTGGGTTGTTCCAGTTTGTGGCTACTATGAACAGAACTAGTGTGCACCTTCTAGCATGTTCCTATTTCTCTCTTATTCTCCGCCCCCCCCCCCCCCGTCTCTCTTGCTGTGTATGTGTTTTAAACAAGAATGTATTGGGAGAAGGTCCCATACCAGAGGTGGAATTCAGAGACAATTTGTGGGAGCCAGGCAATTGACCTTACCATTTCACTGGCCCTGCCAATAAGTTTTTACATTTTTGTATAGACTTATGACTGTGCACTGATGGTTCCATTAGTCTGTTGATTTCCCTGACAACTGACAAGTCTGCAACCTTTCCACTTGCTCACTGGGCAACCAAAAGAGCACACGGTTTCTGAAATGTCTGCCTGAGGCCTTGATTGGATTTTACTGGGCTGTCTTTTTCTACTGGTTTGCATTTGTTTCCCTACTTTGGCTACAGGCCCTATGTCTGCTTTATATACCAATACTTTCATTTCTTACTGTGTCGCCTTTCTGGCCAATTTTAAGTGTCTTCTATTGGAGAGAATTCTTAACTTCCAGAAAGTTCAATTTGTGCTGGAGATATATGTAGCTCTGTTTTTTGAGAGTGCTTGCCTAACATGCATGAGACCCTGGGCTCTATTCCTGGCTCTCCAGAAACTGGGTATGTATTGTGGTGTTTACCTATAATCCCAGTATTTTAGAGGTAGAGGCAGGAAGATCAGAGGTTCAAGGTCATCCTCAGCTACACAGCTACATAGCAAGTTCAAGGCTAGCCTGTTTTTGGAGACCCTATCTCAAAAAGTAATCAAGTAAGCAGAAAGATTAGAGTTTGGTTTCCAGCCTCCACAGGATGAGCTCACTACCACCTGTAACTCCAGGTGTTGTAGGGGATATGATGTCTTTTTTTTTTTTTTTTTTTTTTTTTTTTTTGGAGGGCACCTATATGTGCTCGTACATACACACAGTCATATACACACCAAATAAATATAAATATTAAAAGCAAACAAATCTATCAATATTTTTAAAAGTTTGCCTTCATGACCTTTTTTTTCCCTCATGTCTTATTTTACACAGTCTTTTCCTAACAGGATAGTAGTGGATTTCTTTAATTCTAGCACTGGAGAGAAAGGAGAATCTGGGATTTCAAGATCAGCCTGGTTGAACATAGTGATTACACACAGATCCTGTCTCAAAAACACAAAAACAAAACCAAAAAAACCAAAAGAACAACAAAAATCCGAACTTCTTGCTTCTCAAATCCAAGGTCATGAAGCTATTACTGAGGAGTCAAACCCTTAGCAAAGCTAATCTCAGCAGTGAACGAGTTACTGCCTAGAAACTGCCCTTCAATGAACCTGGATCACAAGGATTCTGCTAGGCTGGCTGGTTAATGCACTGCAGGGTTCCTCCTGTCTCCATAATGTCCCTCTCCTCTGTATTTGGAGAAATAGTCATGTGCCACTGTCCCTGACCTTTTACCCAATGAGCCATCTCCACCCACAGCCCTCCAGGTAGAGTGTCTACCTAAGGGCATGATGGTGAAGAGTTTGGATCAAACAGCTGTTGATGCCTCCAGCTATGTACTTATGTTTTGGGTATCACAAATTAGTTCTCCTGTAGGGTTCTTAGTCACATAGTGATATTTAGGAACTGGACACCTCAGAAAGATACTCAGGACAGTTACCAAGGCATTTGTAAGTACAATGGTGGCAGTGCCCTTCTTTCAGTCCTGACACCAGGGACCAGGCCAGCATCTGGTCTTAGCTGCCTTGGGAAGCCATTCCAATATTTGAGGCTCAGTAAGTGAAATTCTCTGCCTTTGTGTCTCTATGGTGTGTGTGTGTGTGTGTGTGTGTGTGTGTGTGTGTGTGTGTGTGTATGTGTAGTATAAAGAATCACCCAGTCCATGTAAATGCAAATAAAATAGTCAGATCATCACACCACCCTAAACATGAACTTGGTAACTTTTATGTGAGCTGATTCATTGAGTGATGGACTACTACATTTACAAAGAGTGTGGTCGTAGGAGACCTCTGCACTGAGAGAGTTATGCAGTGTGTGAACATTAATGTTAGACTGACAGAAGTATATTAACTTTTTGAAGAAGAATCTCTCATCTGCTTGTTAATTTCTGTGCTAATACCTCAAATTTAGGATATTTTGAGCTTCCACCTTATCACCAGGTATGGTTGGGGAGAAGACATTTAGTGGCAAAACACATGTTGCATTCTCACCATGCACGTACAGTGACATGTGTGGTCACAAGACCTTAGCTGATACTAAAGAGAAGCAAATAACTGGAAATGATTTTTAACATTTACTTCTGCTTTAGATAATTTATACAATAACTTAGTCCTCAACATGGGCTGTATTTAATAAAACAAATTCTCAAAAGCCCTCCATGTGCCCTAACTGGTTACTCAGAGCTCTGTAGAGGATTGGGCAGTAGAGCAAATTCAGCTCTTTGAGGTGTTTGTTTCTCTTTCAGGTGGTTTTGAGGTTTCAGACAAACTTTAGTGTTCAGAGGAGCCTACTCTGGCTTGTGGGAGAACCCTTTCTTCAACTTTACTTCATAGCATCTATGACAATCGCAACACTGAAGTTCATTTATGCACTTTCCTAAAGAGGAGAAGAGGGGGCCATGACTGCATGGGTGTGGGCCAATAAGTGCATCCCGAGATTCTATATTCTTACCTTATTAATATGAAGGCCATGCAGCTTTCAATCATTTGCTCATCTTGGTGATTTCCATTGCTACATAACTACCCTCTTGAGCTTCTAGTTCCCCACAAGATAAAGTCCAAACTCCTTAGTTTGTTTGGAAAGCTTCGAGGAATTTTTTTTTTTTTAAATTAAGCCCTGAGGAATTTGAGCCTTGCATACCTGGGTTCTAGAAAACCTCTGACATCTAAAAATCCACAGCATTTTGCTTCAGGTGAGAAACCTACCTATAAGGTTGAATAAGACATATCAGCCACAGTCCGAAAGGAACACTTAGGATTCACTTTTCTGAACAAATGCATATCTGCAGGGCTTGGGGCACCAAGGGCTGGCTCAGTGGTTAAGTGCACGCCCGGTTCAATTCCTAGCACCCACATGTTGGGTCACAACTATCTGTAATTCTTTTAACAGGAGACCTGATACCCTCTCCTGGGTTCTGAAGGCTCCTGTCACATTTGTTAAATAAAAATTTTGGAAAGTAAAACTGAAACTTTGATACTACTATGTATATGAAGCTATAGTTTTTATTATGTATTTTTAGATAAAAATTAAGAATTTAAAAATGGCTCTTCTCCTGTATTTCCTGGGTCATATGTCTCACACTAGGTCCTCTGACCTTT
This sequence comes from Phodopus roborovskii, assembly GCF_943737965.1. Classification (NCBI taxonomy): domain Eukaryota; kingdom Metazoa; phylum Chordata; class Mammalia; order Rodentia; family Cricetidae; genus Phodopus; species Phodopus roborovskii. Next base: position 21,378 of record NW_026125836.1, read on the forward strand.
TTAGAAGCTGCCCACATCCTTACCATCTCCAGGATTTTGATATTACATCCAGGGTAGCCTCACTAAAGTACCTAGTGTACATAGCATCTTCATGTGGAATTTCACTTGCCAAGTGTACCTCAACACCACAAACTTGCAGCTAAGCCTATTTTTTGTCATGAAAGAGCCTGGTATTGACTGTTTATTATGACAATCATTTAGCCACTTGTAGCTGGTGGCTTCTGTGTGTGGACTGGGAAGACACAGAACATCCTTGTACAATTTCCACAAGGCAGTCTTGGCCTGGAAGTTCAGTGATAACGCCTGGCATGCAGCATTCCTCTCTATGCTTGGACTGCAGGCAGCTGTGTGGGATGGAGCCCTACTTTGCATGCTGCACTGCTTCCTCAGAAAAGGATAGGACTTGCTCCTTGCCTCTGCTTCCTCTTTGGGTGCTGACCAAGGGCATATCAGGGTTCTCCAGAGCTACAGCTCCTCATCCTCTTCCAGGAAGTTCACATGTATCAAAGGTGACTCCATTCCTTGAGGCAACAATCACTACAGGATGGGAAACCCATGTGCCTTCTTCAGACCTGGGCTCCTGTTTCACCTTTCTGTCTCTGGGATCCAGGTTCTGCTATCACACCAAACCCTAATTCTGGCCCTCCGTGTTTTTCCAATGTTTCCCTCTCTGTCTAGACCTCACAGGTAGTCCATCAGTTTACACATCTTGCTCCTACCCACATTTCCCCCATTGCTTCTGCAGTACAATCCCCAAGAGCTCTGGATCCTTGGGCAAGCCCAGGTGCATGATAGCAGCACGGCTCTACTCTTTTATTAATCATCTCTGGTAGAGGTGTTGACCTATGGCTCTGGGTCACATTATCTATGGGTGCCTCAAATGTTTCTTCCCACATCTCTAATCCCACTGATTGCTTAGCAAAGGTCCCAAATAATTACATAGACTGCTAAGGGGAAACTCTCTTCTATCTGAACGTTACTTTCCTTTCCTTTTATTTTCACCATGGGCTCTCACTCCTTTCCTGGGCTTCAGGAACCCAACACTAACGCTACCACCAACCATAATGCTCACCCTAACTCTAACCATACCTTAAACTGAACTCTCAATTTCAGAAATACATGACCCTACCTGGATGTCATAGCCCCATATTGGAGAGGGGGTGAATGGAAGGGGAGGTGGTCAGGGTGAATATAAAGGGGGAGAGAATGTAAGAGGGAGGGAGGGTATCAAGTGAGGGATAGGAATCGACATGTAAAATAAACAATAATAATTTAAAAAAAATTCAGTATGTAGGGACTCAGAATGTGCCCAAGAGGATTAGTGGATCTAACAGAGATCTTGAGGTCTTTAGCTGAGGGAACTCTAGCAGAGGCCCATTGATGGGTTTCAAGTATCCAGTAGGACGTTGTGTTTCATTTAAAAATAATTTATCATATGTAATATCCTACTTGAATATCTCCTGGTAGAAAATAAGAGGGCAACAATCTCATTGTAGATGGTTGTGAACTACCATCTGGTTGGTGGGAAGTATCTCATATCCTCTGTAAGTACAATCAGTGTGCTTGAAATTTTAGCCATCTATCCATTCCATTGTTGTGTTTGAAGAAAAGGCCTATTATGTAATTTTGACCGGCCTGGAATTCATTGAGATTCATGCTTTTGGCTCCTGAGTACTTCTGGACAGGATGTGTAGAAAGGGGAACTCTCCCCCACTGCTTTTGGGAGTTCAAACTTGTACAGCCATTTTCAAGATAGCTATGTTAATTCCTCAGCAAGATGGGAATTGGTTAACCACAGGACCTGGCAATCCCACTCATAGCCATATACCCAAATTATCCACATTCATGCAACAAAGGCAAGTGTTTAATTATATCTATAGCAGCATTATTTGTAATAGCAAGAACCTAGAAGCTACCCAGATGCCTCTCAACTGAAGAATGGATAAAGAACTTGTGGCACATCTACACAATGGACTACTAATAGACAGAAAAAATGGAATCTTGAAATGCACAGGGAAGTGGATGGCACTTGAAGAAATAATCATGAATGAGGTAACCCAGGCACAAAAAGTAGAACATGGTAGAGAGGGAGAGAACATAAAAGAGCAAGTCATTATTGGTTTGAAGAGAAAGTTGAACCTAAAGTTATATCTAGAGACCTACAAGACTGACTCCAACTAACAATCTGAGCAACAGTGGAAAGGCTTCCATTATTGATCTTCCCTGAAAATGACATCAGCAACTAAGTCGAGCGCTACATGGAGCCCTCATCTAATCTCTGTAGAAAACAGAAGCAAACACCCATAAGTAAACACTGCGTCTAACTCGAATCCAGATGCAGACAGAGAGAGAGAGGACAAGATCGAGTTGCAGAAACACATTGAGAAAGCTGACCTGATGAAGGAGGAGCTAATAGGACCCGAGACTGATAGCTGTGAATCCAGCATGGAACTGACTCAGACCCCTGAGATGGGTATCAGCTAGAAGGTGTGAGCTGTCTAATGGAGTTCATACAGTGGGACCTGGATGTATTCCTGGTGCGCAAAAGGACATTGAGATCACATTCCCCCAATCCAGGGATACCCCTAAACCTAGACATAGAAGAGACATTCTAATCAACACTTCAAATGCGCTGTCATAAATACATGACCCCACTTGGATGGCCTAGCCCTATGTGTTGATTGTGGGTGAATAGGGTGGCAGGGTGGTCAAGGTGAATGTGAGGGGGCAACAGATGATAAGAGGAAGGGAAGGAATTGAGGGAGATATAGAGAACAAGGTTCTACATGTAAAAAATCATGAACTAATTTTAAAAAATATCCGGCATGCATGGACTCAGGATGTTCCCAAGAGGATATGGGGATCTAACAAGTATTTGGTGGTCTTTAGCTGAGGGAACTCTAGCAGAGGCCCAGTGATGGGTTTCAAGTAACCAGTAGGACATTTTATTTCCTTTTTAAAAGTTATTTTGTCATATGTAGTACCCTACTTGAATGTCTGCTGGTAGAAAAGAAGAGGGCAACAGATCTGATTGTAGATGGTCGTGAGCTACCATTTGGTTGGTGGGAGTTAACTCATATCCTCTGTAAGTACAGTCAGTGTGCTTCAACTTTTAGTCTTCTGTCTCTTCCATTGTTGTGTTTTTAAGAAAGGGCCTCATTATGTATCTGTGACTGGCCTGGAATTCATTGAGATTCATGCTTTTGGCTCCTGAGTCCTGGGTTCAAAGGCATGAAACACCATGATCATCTCAGGAATAAAATTTTATATTGTTAACATAAATAAGCATTAGTTTAGTTAAAATGGCTAGTGCTATGCATTCTGAGACAATAATTAATTTTTATTACATTTCTTATTCACACAAAATTGAGGTAGATTTTGTTTCTAAATTAAAAAGTAGTAAATTATGGGCTATAATTAGGGGTTATTGGCTAGTGTCTAGAATTCCTGATACTAAGAGATTTAAGTTCAGCCTCTATTACCAACAAAGCAAAATAGGGCCTGAGTAGGTATCTCAGTCAATAAAGTACAAACACGAAGGACCTGAGATCAAGCAAAATGCTAAATCTAGAAGGGGATGATTAAAAGTTAAACTTGTGGGACATTTGATCATTATGTGAAAATAGGGTGCTTTTTACCTTGCCCGCCTAAGGCCCTTAATTGGTTTAATAAAAAGTTAAACGGCCAATTGCTCAAAAGGAATGGTTAGGCAGGATTGCTGGGATGAGAGAAAAACTCAGGGGAATGAATCTAGGCCTGGACCCATGCCAGGAAGACAAGGAAGGAGCTGCAAATACAGAATAATAGACAATAGGCTAATAGACATTTGTTAAGGTATAGGAAATTGTTGGGAACAAGGTTAAGTTAAAGGCCAATCATTCATAATTTAGAAATGTCTGTGTCATTATTTGGGGATGGATTGTTCCAAGAAAATCTGACAAGAAAGTCCAACTACATAATAGCACTGGAAAGGTGAGAGAGATCTGTAAGTCTCAGTGGCAGAAAAGTTTACCTTCCTAAATGTGAACCTGATAAATAAGATGGACAATTGGAATTGAATGGACTTTGACACGTGAACACTCTATTGCTCTGTCTCTGTCTATCTGTGCTTCTGTCTCTCTCTCCCCATAACATAAACAAACACACCCACACCCACCCCCGCCACACACACACACACACACACACACACACACACACACACACACACACACATACACACAGTAAACAAACAGATTTATTCCATACTGTATTATGGTTGGGTGTCTTCACATATTTTGTCCCTTTCTGTTTGTTTACTCGAGAAAGGGTTTCCCTGTGTAGCCCTGCCTGTCCCCAAACTCACTCTGTGTACAGGGCTGGTCAAAAACTGAAGTGATGCCTACCTCAGCATCCCTTAATACAAACTGGCTCCTTATTTAGTATTAAGGCAAAAGCTGTCAGGTTTTTCAAATTGATAAATACAAGTGAGTTGATACTGCATAATCTGAACACCTATTACCTGCAAAAGCAACATATGTAGTGCCACAATACTCTGCAATGACACAGAAAATACACTTTGAAATTGACACACTCCATCTTTCTCAAAACTTGAATCAGAAGTTAGTTCCAGTTTTTTCATACACAATATGATATGTTTATTAATGTTGACAAACTGTTCATTCCTAATCTTTTAAAACAATCAAAATTATTATGAGATACATAAATTCCAATCAAATTTTATGGGGGAATGAATGCAGCAGCATACCTTTGTTTGCCTCAATGTTGCCACATGTTGTTGGAACAGGTTCAGCTTCTCTACAGTTGGGTCAGAGGTGATATGCACATCATACACAGGCCTATGAAGAAGTTTACAGAGTTCCTCATATTGTTATAAGAGTAGTTTATGTTTATGAATTCTCTCTTTTTTACATTTTTTGAGATATTCTACTTGAGTGTCCAATTCTTTTCTAGTTAATGGAGACTTTTCTCTTTCTTTTTTTATGAAACCAGATATGATTATAGTAAGGTGCAAGGATGGTAATGGAACTACAAAATAATAGGAATGCCAAATGGTTAAATTGACATACAAGGCAGTTTAAGCCTCGGGTGGTGGCACAATTTTTTAAATGTAGCACTTGGGAGACAGAAGGGCAGTGGTTACCTGTGAGTTGGAGACCACCCTTGAATACAAACTATGGGCTAAGATGGGCAGGGCTTTTACACAGAGATAAACTGCCAAAAATGTAGGTTATGCCAAACAGAAAATATTGAAAAAAAGGATCACCTAATACTTCTAGCAAGAAAGAACAATTATGACTTTGTTTCGTGCTTGACTTCTGCTATGTGGCAAAGAAATACCTCAGGGTCCTGATACTCCAACCTCCTTTTCAGGTTAAGCTTACAGGTATCAGTCACCATGCTCAACTTCCTTTTACAATTCCTACTGTAGTAAAATATCCCTGAATTATAGCCCTGCGTGTAATATCTTTGGTAGTAAATAGAGACTGCTCCAATTTATACTGTAGTAAAACACCCCTGAATTATTGCCCTGCTCCAAGTTAACAACAATCTTAATGAAATTCCATCCCCACAAATGGGACAAAAGCAATATGTACTCAGCAAAACTGTATTGCAAGTATAAACACAGCCAGTTTTTCACTTTCAATACAGAACTCAATTTACACAGTACTTACTCTAATATTCCCATGATCACCTCTTTGCGCATTACTATGAATACAGTAGATCCTGCCCCATTCCTAGTATATAAAGAAGGCAGTAGAGTGAGTATTATTTATATATTGTAAAATAAAGTTTCACTAATCATTGTTTAAAAATTGACTTATATTCAGGGAAAACAGATGTGATTAGTATACTCCAAAGGTTCTCATGTGCCTAAATCCACATGAGTGAACTTGAGTGTTTAAGAAAAAAAAAGTATTTTTTATTTAGCACATCTACATCATTTATATTAACTTAAGGAAAATGCTCTAATGTCATGGTCTTCTTGAAGGATCAATTATCCTTACCTTTGAAAGGCAGTCTGACTATTCGTATTATTCCATCTATACACATGGGTGGTATGATTCTACTTTACTAGTAATGGAACATGAGATACCTCAACATTATTACTCAGCTCTCCCTGGTGTCCCATATTTTCAGAATCATCCTGGATGCCTGAGTGGTACACAGGTTTGATCATTAAAGGAGCCAAAAGTTTTAAGTTTGTCTGGTAACAACTATTTGTATCACTACATATACTCGGCTCTTATGTACGCATTTATTCTCTGGTGGTGGATGGTAGCTCAGACATATATAAGAAGAAGGAATTGAGGACAGAATTGAAGTTTGGGGTCATACTGTTTACCTGGTTTTTTGATATAAATCCTAACTTACAAGACTATGAGATTCTTTCCTTCATGTATTTAAGTGCGTTGCTTGTGATTCTGGTGACCACTGAAGTCACAAGTCAGGGCTGGTTTCCCTGGAATAGCAGTTCAGGACAGTTGTAGTCCACCACATGGGCTGGAAACTGACACCTGCTCTTATGCAAAAGAGCAGAAAATGCTTGCAACTGCTCAACCTATCTTCAGCTGCTGTCTTATTTTTATGTATTTTGGAGGTGAAGTTTCTCATTCCACCTATCAATGTTGAAGTTAGAAGTATATGCAACCATTATGTTTTTTCACTCGAGACAAGGTTCCTATAGGATGCCCTGGCTGTCTTGAAACTTACTCTGTACAACAGGCTGACCTTTGGAGAACTTTCTGCCTCTGCCTCTGCCTCCAAAGTACTGGTGTTAAAGGCATAATCCACAACACAGCAATCTGGATTAATTTTCAAGAATTGTGAGGATTGACTTCAGGTTTTCATGGCTTTGAGGGAAGTAGTTTTCAAATTAATCAATTTATTCAGTGTTTCCTAACCCCCTCTTTCAAACAAACACCAATGCCTCCCATTTCTCTAAAGTTAAAATATTATTATGCTCTGTAAAACAAAAAAAAATTATAAGCAGGGTGAATAGGGTAACTGCCTTCCACATTTGTCATATATATCCCTCCTTCAACTAGAATGCTTTCCATTTGCATTGCTACACAGACAACACATTCCTCTGTCTTAGATACCCACCAGCTTGTTTTGAACACCACAAAATTTAAGCCTAAACATATATCATTTTTTACTTTTACAAAAAAGCCCCATGCATTTAGGTAACTATGTGTAGTGCAAGTTTATAATTGCAGCACTTGGAAGTATGGACAGATGACTGCTACTACCTCCAAGCTGGCCTTGGCTACAAAGCAAGAGCCTGCCTCAAAACAAATAAGTATACATAAAGAAACTTAAATGTAACCATGTCATATTTAATTAGTGAAAATTACAAACCAGTGGAATGGTACATGCCTTCTCAGTACTCAGAAGCTTGAGACAGGAGTCACAAGTTCAAGGCCACAAAGGACTGTATTGCTAAGAGCCTATCTTGGAAAACGAACAAATGAGATGAAAATAAACAATAAAACATACATTTACTTCACCACAGTTGAAAAGAAGAAAATCATATCTTACCATTCTGGTGAGCATGTGTTGCTGTGCTAAAACACTGACCACACACAATGTAGGCCAGAAAGGGGGATTACTTAGCTTATGCTCCAGGTCACTGTCCCTAATGAGAATTACAGCAGCGACTCAAGGAGGACAGTGGGGAGAAAATGTGGAGGAATGCAGGTGTCAGCTCATCTCTGGCTCTCTCACTTGCTCACAGTAAAGCTTAGCCAGTCCCCTTTGTTTACAGACAGCCCAGTGCACATGGACAGTTATAAAAGCATAACTGCTGCCCGTGTACAGGTTTACAGATTTTTTTCTTTTCTTTTGCCAGCTACAAGGCCTGTGTTAAGGCCAAGAGCTCAGCTTCTCATGCTGAGGTTCCTTCTGGCAGGCTGCTGGCTCAAACCATGCAGGTTTCATTCACATCCTTGTCCCAGTCCTTTCTTTACCTTTCACAAGGTAACTGTTCCCATCAGTGAACTAAGTTAGTGTTTCCACGGCCAGAGGGAAGACTGTAAGGTCTTTGCAATCTCCTGCCTCTTTAATCAGCAGGTGATGACAGTCCCAAATTACTTATTTATCAGTCTTCTCAGGCAGAAGAATGGCAAGTGGTGCATCAGTGATTCATGTGGGCATTGGACATCCATTGTTGTGTGGGCTGCCTGACAATGCTCTCCTGGTCACCAGTGCATGGGGGCTATTGTAATTACTTTCTGTCCCAAAGTTAACATGTCAGAGTCTTTGACCAGTACAGCCATGTCCATCATAGCTTTTAGACAGCCAGACCATCCACTGCCTACAGGATCAAGCTCCTTCCCTGTTTATTGGTTACTGATGGCTGTTCAGAGTCAAAACAAATCCAGGCTCCTACATTTGACAGGATGTCTCTTTTTAACAGAAGGTAAGGGCATCCTGGGATATCTAGGAACAAGTGATATACCCGACCTACATCAAGGATCACTGCCCCCGGCGTCCAGGCAGCTCCTGTATCCTGCTAGTGGGCACTCAACTCCAATGTACTATCTGGCACACATACAGGAAACACCACCCTATCCAAGCCCATGGCATAGGGGATGCAGGCGAACAGGAACTGCAGCTGGTTGCCTCACTGATGCCATGCCTTCTCCATTTCCTGAGCTGGCTCTCAGTCAGGTCCAGGTGTCTGCTCTCTGCTGGCCTGCCTTTTAATTGCTAATCTCATTAACACCTGCCAGAGGGGGTAAGGGGATACCCACCCTGCTGAGACTCTGCAGGTAGGCAGCCCTCTTGGCAGTGGGTGTGGACTTCAGAGCACAGGGGAAAGGATCACATTTAATCAGCCTCTTTTGGATTCATCCATGGCAATACTTGTATGTCAAGCACCACTGTGCAACAGGAAAACACAGCTCTCTCACGCTAGAGCTGACATTCAGATGGTAGGAATGTTTAATTGCTAAGGGATGCCTTGTTCTTGCCTTCCTTTGATCTACTGGGGCACTTTCGATTGGTACACACCACCTAGTTCACCTAAATAGGAGATGCGGGAACAATTTAAAGGGATAAGTCCTTGAACCTTATAGACAGGGACTCTGGGCTCTACAGAGGACAAATGACTTTTGCACAGAGAGTTTGAGTTTGGAGGCTTAACAGCAGAGCACTGCCCTAGCACCTGTGAGGCCCTCAGTTTGACCCTAAGCTTCTCCATCTCCTTGGCCTCTTCCTCACCCATGCCTAATTCCACTCTAATGCTGATGGATATTTGTGTTGATCCAGTTTGTGGCTACTATGAACAGAACTCGTGTGCACCTTCTAGCATGTTCCTCTTTCTCTCTTATTTCACTCCCCCCCCTCCCCGTCTCTCTGTGTATGTGTTTTAAACAAGCATTTATTGGGAGAAGGTCCCATAGCAGGAGTGGAAGTCAGAGACAATTTGTGGGAGCCAGGCAAGTGACCTTACCATTTCACTGGCCCTGCCATTAAGTTTTTACATTTTTGTGTAGACTTATGACTGTGCACTGATGGTTCCATTTGCCTGTTGATTTCACTGACAACTGACAAGTCTGCAACCTTTCCACTTGCTCACTGGGCCATCAAAAGAGCCCATGGTTTCTGAAATGTCTGCCTGAGCCCTTGATCGTTTTTACTGGGCTGTCTTTTTCTACTGGTTTGCACTTGTTTCCCTACTTTGGCTACAGGCCCTAAGTCTGCTTTATATACCAACAGTTTCATTTCTTACTGTATTGCCTTTCTGGCCAATTTTAAGTGTCTTCTATTGGAGAGAATTCTTAACTTCCAGAAAGTTCAATTTGTGCTGGAGATGTATGTAGCTCAGTGTTTAGAGAGTGCTTGCCTAACATGCATGAGACCCTGGGCTCTATTCTGAGTCAGTTCCATGCTGGATTCACACCTATCAGTCTGGGGTCCTATTACCTCCTCCTTCATCAGGTCAGCTGTCTCAATGTGTTTCTGCAACTGGATCTTGTCCTCTCTCTCTCTGCATCTGGATTCTAGTTAGATGCAGTGTTTACTTATGGGTGTTTGCTTCTGTTTTCTACAGTATAGATGAGGGCTCCATGTAGCACATAAGTTAGTTGTTGATCTCATTTTCAGGGAAGGTCAATAATGGAAACCTTTCCACTGTAGCTCAGATTGTTAGTTGGAGTCAGTCTTGTAGGTCTCTAGATATAACTTTAGGTTCAATTTTCTCTTCAAACCAATAATGAATTGCTCTTTTATGTTCTCTCCCTCTCTACCATGTTCTACTTTTTGTGCCTGGGTTACCTCATTCATGATTGCTTCTTCAAGTACCATCCACTTGCCAGTGCATTTCAAGATTACATTTTTTCTGTAGATTAGTAGTAGATTGTGTAGTTGTGCCACAATTCTTTATCCATTCTTCAGCTGAGAGGCATCTGGGTAGCTTCTAGGTTCTTGCTATTACAAATAATGCTCCTATAGATATAATTAAACACATTTTTTTGTTGCATGAATGTGGTTAATATGGGTATATGCATATGGGGGGGGGGGGATTGCCAGGTCCTGTGGTAAACCAATTCCCATCTTGCTGAGGAACTGCCATACCTATCTTGAAAATGGCTGTACAAGTTTGAACTCCCAAAAGCAGTGGAGGAGTGTTCCCCTTTCTACACATCCTGTCCAACAGTACTCAGGAGCCAAAAGCATGAATCTCAATGAATACCAGGCCAGTCAAAATTACATAATGAGGCCTTTTCTTCAAACACAACAATGGAATGGATAGATGGCTAAATGTTCAAGCATGCTGGTTGTACTTAAAGAGGATATGAGTTACTTCCCACCAACCAGATGATAGTTCACAACCATCTACAATGAGATTGTTGCCCTCGTCTTTTCTACCATGAGATATTCAAGTAGGATACTACATATGATTAATAATTTTTTAATGAAATAAAACGTCCTACTGGATTCTTGAAAGCCATCACTGGGCCTCTGCTAGAGTTCCCTCAGCTAAAGACCTCAAGATCTCTGTTAGATCCACTATTCCTCATGGGCACGTTCTGAACCCCTGCATACTGAATTTTTTCAATTATTATTTTTTATTTTACTTGTTGATTCCTATCCCTCACTCCCCACCCTTTCTCGCTCTTACATTCTGTCCCCCTTCTCTTGCACCCTGACCACTACCCCTCCCATTCACCCCCTCTCCCCATATGGGGCTATGACATCCAGTTAGGGTCATGTATTTCTGACAATGAGAGTTCTATTTAGGGTATGGTTAGAGTTAGGGTGAGCATTATGGTTGGTGGTAGCATTAGGGTTGGGTTCCTGAAGCCCAGGAAAGGAGTGAGAGCCCATGCCGAAGATAACAGGAAAGGAAAGTAAACTTCAGATGGGAGAGAGTTTACCCTTAGCCATCTATGTAATTATTTGGGACCTTTGCTGAGCAATCAGTGGGATAAGAGATGTGGGAAGAATCATTTGAGGCACCCATAAATGATGTGACCCAGCGCCATGGTCATAACCTCTACCAGAGATGATTAATAAAGGAGCAGGGCCCTGCTGACATCATGCACCTGGGCTTGCCCACGGATCCAGAGCTCTTGGGGTTTGTACTGCAGAAGCAATGGGGGAAATGTGGGTAGGAGCAAGGTGTGTAAACTGATGGACTACCTGTGAGTTCTAGACCGATAGGGAAAGTTTGGAAAAACACAGAGGGCCAGAATCAGGGTTTGGTGAGACAGCAGAACCTGGAGCCCAGAGACAGAAAGGTGAAACAGGAGCCCAGGTCTGAAGAAGGCACATTAGTTTCCCATCCTGTAGTGCTTGTTGCCTCAAGGGATGGAGTCACCTTTGATACATGTGACATTCCTGGCACAGGATGAGAAGCTGTAGCACTAGACAACCTTGACATGCCCTTGGTCAGCACCCAAAGAGGGAGCAGAGGCAAGGAGCAAGTCCCGTCCTTTTCTGAATAAGCAGTGCAGCATGCAACATAGGGCTCCATCCCACACAGCTGCCTGCAGTCTATGCATAGAGAGGAATGCTGCATGGCAGGCGTTATCACTGAACTTCCAGGCCAGGACTGACTTGTGGAAATTGTACAAGGATGTTCTGTGTCTTCCCAATCCACACACAGAAGCCACCAGCTACAAGTGGCTAAATGATTGTCATGATAAACAGTCAATTCCAGGGTCTTTCTTGACAAAAAATAGGCTTAGCTGCAAGATTGTGGTGTTGAGGAACACTTCGCAATTGAAATTCCAAATGAAGATGCTATGTACACTAGGTACGTTAGTGAGGCTACCGTGGATGTAATATGAAAATCCTTGAGATGGTAAGGATGTGGGCAGCTTCTGAAAAGGTCAGAGTACCTAGTGTGAGACATATGACCCAGGAAATACAGGAGAAGAGCCATTTTTAAATTCTTAATATTTATCTAAAAATACATAATAAACACTATAGCTTCATATACATAGTAGTATCAAAGTTTCAGTTTTACTTTCCAAAATTTTTATTTAATAAATGTGACAGGAGCCTTCAGAATCTAGGAGAGGGTATCAGGTCTCCAGTTAAGAGAATTACAGATAGTTGTGACCCACCATGTGGGTGCTAGGATTTTAGAACTAGATCAAATGATCACCAGCCTATAATTCACATCACCAGAGGAACTAGGATACAAGTTGTATTCTAAGAGATTCATATAAAGTCCCTCACAGAACTGGGAAGGGACAAGTCCCCCATACCTCAGGTAAAGTGGGGGAAGACAGCTAATGGAGAGAGAAGTAGGAGAAAATGAGAGGGAGGAGAGGAAGGCATGTGCGACCAGGAGGATTGAGCCTGGTTAGGAATGGAAAATAGGAAAGAGAGAGAGAGAGAGTCAGAGACAGAGAGAGAGAACATAAAAGAGGGAGCCAATATTGGTTTGATGATAAAGTTGCACACAAAGAAAGGTCGAGGGAACTACAAGACTGCTCCCAACTAACAATTTGAGCTTCCTTGGAAAGGCTATCATAAATGTCCTTCCCGGAGAGTGAGATCAACAACTAACTTCTCCATGGAGTCCTCAACTAATGCCTGTTGAAAACAGGAGCAAACACCCATACATAAACACTGAGCCGAACTACAACCCAGAAGCAGATGGAGAGGACAAGACCATGCGGTAGAAGTACATAGAGACAGCTTACCTGAACAAGGAGGAGCTAAGAGCCACTAGACTGATATCTGGGAAGCCAACAGGGGACTGACTCAGACCCCCATGAATATGGGTCTCAGCCAGAAGGTCTGAGCAGTCTAAGAGACCTCAGACAGTGGAGCCAGGATGTATCCCTGGTGCACAAAAGGACTTTGCAAACATATCCCCCATGGAGGGATAACTGCCTTATTCTAGAGATAGGAGAGAAGCCCTAGTCCCTACTTCACAGGACCTGTCAGATCTACATGACCCCAACTGGATGGCCTTCCTCTACATATGGTATTGTGTTGGGAGGTTGGGAGGGGAGCGTGTTTAGAGTGCATGGGAGAGGGCAGAGAGGGCAAAAGAGAGGGAAGGAGGGAGGGAGGGCTGGAGGGGAGGGAAGGAGGGAGGAGAGGGGAACGGGAACTGGGATCGACATGTAAAATAATAAATTAAAAAAAAAAAAAAAAAAAAAAAAACGCTTTGACTCCAAAATTTAAGTTGAAGAACAAGTTACTGGGGCAAAGGATTTCTATTTTTGTTTCCACAGAAAATGAAAAGATGTGGATTCCTTACAGACTAATGTGGTTTGATCACACCAGACCGCCTGAAACAGAGTAAAAGCTGATCCTGCATTCCAAACAGCTGGACAAAACAGCCCTACAGACTACAGCTAGGATATCTGAATCTTCTTCGATTCCCCCAAGATAGCGCCCCTTACCAGCAAGAAGTAGTTTGGAAAGAACGACGCCCAAATTCCCAAATATTGTGTATAAATGTTTGTTTTCATTTAATTGGACTTTGTTATATAAAATTAAATAAAAAAAAATAAAAAAATTCTTAATATTTATCTAAAAATACATAATAAAAACTATAGCTTCATATACATAGTAGTATCAATGTTTCAGTTTTACTTTCCATAATTTTTATTTAATAAATGTGCATGCATTTGTTCCTGAGTGACAGGAGCCTTCAGAACCCAGGAGAGGGTATCAGGTCTCCTGTTAAAAGAATTACAGATAGTTGTGACCCAAGTTCATGTTTAGGCTTGTGTGATGATCTGACTACTTTGTTTGCATTTACTTGGACTGGGTGATTCTTTATACTACACACACACACACACACACACACACACACAAACACACACCACAGAGACACAAAAGCAGAGGATTTCACTTACTGAGCCTCAAATATTGGGATGGCTTCCCAAGGCAGCTAAGACCAGATGCTGGCCTGGTCCCTGGTGTAAGGACTAAAAGAAGGGCACTGCCACCATTGTACCAACAAATTCCATGGTAAGTGTGTTGGGTATCTTTCTGAGGTATCCAGTTCTTAAATGTCACTATGTGGCTATGAACCCTATAGGAGAACTAATTTGTGATACCCAAAACATAAGTACATAGCTGGAGGCAGCAACAGCTGTTTGATCCAAACTATTCACCACCATGCCCTTAGGTAGACCCTCTATGTGTTCAGATGGGGCTGGAGATAGCTCATTGGGTAAAAGGTCAGGGACAGTGGCACATGACTATTTCTCCCAATACTGAGGAGAGGGACAATATGGAGACAGGAGGATCCCTGCAGTGTATTAACCAGCCAGCCTAGCAGAATCCTTGAGATCCAGGTTCAGTGAAGGGCAGTTTCTAGATAGTAACTCATTCACTGCTGAGTTTAGCTTTGCTAAGGGGTTGACTCCTCAGTAATAGCTTCATGCCCTTGGACTTGAGAAGCAAGAAGTTGGGATTTTTGTTGTTTTTTGTTGTTTTTTTTTTTTTTGCTTTTTTTTTTTTTGTTTTTTGAGACAGGATATGTGTGTAATCACTATGTTCAACCAGGGTGATCTCGAAATCACAGATTCTCCTGTCTCTCAAGTGCTAGAATTAAAGACATCCACTTCTATCCTGGTAGGAAAAGACTGTAAAGTAAGACATGAGGGAAAAAAAAGGTCATGAAGGCAAACTTTTAAAAATATTGATAGATTAGTTTGTTTTTAATTTTTATTTTTGTTTTGTGTGTATATGACTGTGTGTATGTACAAGCACATATAGGTGCCCTCCAAAAAAAGAAAAAAGCCATCAGATCCCCTACAACACCTGGAGTTACAGGTGGTAGTGAGCTCACCCTGTGGAGGATGTAAGCCAAACTTTAATCTTTCTGCTTACTTGGTTACTTTTTGAGATAGGGTCTCCAAAAACAGGCTAGCCTTGAACTTGCTATGTAGCTATGTAGTTGTGGATGACCTAGAATCTCCGTTCTTCCTGCCTCTACCTCCCAAGTCCTGGGAGTATAGGGATACACCACCATACATACCCAGTTTCTGGAGAGCCAGGAATAGAGCCCAGGGTCTCATGCATGTTAGGCAAGCATTCTCTAAACACTGAGCTACATACATCTCCAGCACAAATTGAACTTTCTGGAAGTTAAGAATTATCTCCAATAGAAGACACTTAAAATTGTCCAGAAAGGCAACACAGTAAGAAATGAAACTGTTGGTATATAAAGCAGACATAGGGCCTGTAGCCAAAGTAGGGAAACAAGTGCAAACCAGTAGAAAAAGACAGCCCAGCAAAAAACCTATCAAGGGCTCAGGCAGACATTTCAGAAACCGTGGGCTTTTTGATGGCCCAGTGAGCAAATGGAGAGGTTGCAGACTTGTCAGTTGTCAGGGAAATCAACAGGCAAATGGAACCATCAGTGCACAGTCATAAGTCTACACAAAAATGTAAAAACTTAACGGCAGGGCCAATGAAATGGTAAGTTCACTTGCCTGACTCCCACAAATTGTCTCTGACTTCCACTCATTCTGTGGCACCTGCTCCCAATAAATGCTTGTTTAAAACACACACAGACAGAGGAGAGAGAGAGAGAGAGAGAGAGAGAGAGAATAAGAGATTAACATGCTAGAATATGCACACTATTTCTGTTTATATTAACCACAAACTGGAACAACACAAATATCCATCAGCATTAGACTGGAATTATGCCTGGGGGGAAGCTGACAGGGGTGGGTTTGACGGTGGGGGAATCTATAATCTGAATCTTAAGTAGCCAGAGTGCCTTCTGCTGTATTGTGTCTGCTTTCTTTACTGTTTGAAGGTGAAAATTTCTTGGATAGGTAGTTTAAGCTTGTTGGGATAGGGGTGGGGGTAGCAGGGATTTATTTTTGTTTTCTATTGCAGATGAAACAGTCAGAGGTGTTAAAGTCAGAGACCTTAACCAGTGGTGTAGTGGAGACAGAGACCCAAAGTCACTGGTGGTGTCAGGTTCAGCAAAAGCAACAAAATCTTAGGTCTCCTCCTAGCCTAGGGAATAAGACTCTCTAGCTTCCAGGGGCCTCACAGCAGTTGCTCCCAACCTGATTGTGCCATACCACAGGTGAGGAAGAGGCCAAGTAGATGGAGAATCTTAGGGTCAAACTGATGGCCTCACAGGTGCTAGGGCAGTCCTCTGCTGCTGAGCCTCCACATTCAATGTCTCTGTGCAAAAGTCATCTCTCCTGTGTAGAGCCCTGAAACTCTTTCTATCAGGTTCAAGTACTTATCACTTTAAACTGTTCCTGCATGTCCTATTTAGGTGAACTAAGTGGTGTGTACCATTCGAAACTTCCCCAGTAGGTCAAATGAAGGCAAGAACAAGCCATCCCTTAGCATTTAAATGTTGCTACCATATGAATGTCAGCTCGGTCGTGAGAGGGCTTTGTTTTCCTGTTGGACAGTGGTGCTTGACATATAGGTATTGCCATGGATGAATCCAAAAGAGGCTGAGGAAATGTGATCCTTTCCCTGTGCTCTGCAGTCAAAACCCATTGCTGAGGAGGCTGCCTTTCCTGCAGAGGCTTGGCTGGTTGGGGCTCACCTTACTCCCTCTGGCAGGTGTTAATGACATTAGCAATTAAAAGGCAGGCCAGCAGTGGCCAGACCCCAGGACTTGACTGAGAGCTAGCTCAGGAAATTGAGAAGGCATGGCCTCAGTGGGGCAACCAGCTGCAGTTCCTGCTTGCCTTCATCTCCTATGCCTTGGGCTTGGCAAGTGTGGTGTTTCCCCTACCTGTGCCAGATAGTGCAGCAGAGTTGTGTGCCCACTAGCAGGATGTGGGAAGGTCCTGTATGCCAGTGGCAGTGATTCTTGATGTAGGCCGGATATATCACTTGTTCCTAGATATCCCAGGGTGCCCTCTGTTAAAAAGAGACATCCTGTCAATGTAGGAGCCTGGATTTATTTTGACTCTGAACAGCTATCAGTAACCGATAAACAGGGAAGGAGCTTGATCCTGTAGCCTGTGGATGGTCTGTGTTAGGAACTAGCAGGCAGCTGACCCCTGCCCTAAGGATGGGTGGGACTCTCTTGGCCTTGTCAGCTTTACCTGGCAGCTAGAGGACTCATTTACACTGAAAGACCTAAAAAGTAATGTTAATGATGGACTAACCTAGAAACCAATATCTGTTCCTTGGAATTTGCTAGCTTCCTCTCACAAGGCCCTGAGATAAGAACTATTCACACTGCCCCTCCTTTCCTGTGAGACAACAGGTGGTAAATAGGGTCAAGAGATAGCTGTAACTCTGGTTTGCCCAGACTAGATTAATTAGCACACCTGAAGCCCTAAGGTCTGCTGACCCTAATATCGAGACCACCAGGCCTCCAAGGGTCACATACTCAATGGACAGAGGGTTCCACCCCCTCCCTAAGCTTGTGGGTTTGCCTTTAAAAACACCAGGGCCCTGGGGAGGGGGCTTCTCCCTAGCCTGCATCCTGGAGGAGCCTGTTTGTGCAAAGTTTTCCTGTTCATTAAAGCCTCTTTCGTTTTGCAGCAACTGGACTGGATGTTGAGTTCTTGGGGTATTGACTCCTCATTCTGGAAGACTCCTCATTCTGAGGGTCTTACAACACATGTTCAAGCCTCTTTTAAAGCAAGCTCGCCAAGTGCTTCTCTCTCTTTGCTCTCTCTTTGCTCTCTCTCTGCCTCTGCTCTCTCTTGTCTCTCTGCTATCTCTCCTGCTTTCCTTTGGCCACCAGATACCCTCTCTTTCTCTACCCTCGCTCAATAAACTACATGTGGGCACTGAGTCTTGTGTTTGTGTTTCTTAGGCATTAGCTGCAGCAAAAGAACAACATTGGTTCCGAACCCCAGGCAGGCTCTCCTTGTGGGTCACTGGTGGCCTTCTTCTGGCAGGCGGCAGCCAGAGACACTCTTTCAGATACCAGAAGTATGCCTCCATCCACCCCCCCACCCTCATCCGCCCACCCCGTTTGCTGGAAATACTACCCTACACTGACTTCAATTAGGTAAGGTACTCTTTTAAATTTTAACCCATTTCCTTAAGGTCGGGTACATTCCTCACGGGTGGAAGACATACCAACCTTGGCGGTATATCTGCTCTGCTCTAGGACTGCTGAGTCCTTCCAGCCCCTGTTGGCCCTGGCAAAGTACTTGGGCTGAGGAGCTTCCAGTAAAGCTCTGCCATTCTCATTTACGGTGTTGCCACACTCTTGAGCTGACGAGTTCCAAGACTGCTTCGTCACTTTCTGGTCTACCCATGGGGAATAAACCGACCAAGGAAATACCCCTCACCACTCCACTGGGATTCCTGATAGATGCCACTTGTTAAGGCACCCAGGTGGGCTAGGTATCCCCTAGAAAATAATTCAAATTGGCCAGGTAAAGGCTCTCTAGATCCTGATATTTTACTGGATCTTTCAAATTACTGCCAGTAAACAGGTAGATGGAAGGAGTTTTTTCTATCTCTCTGCTAAATAATCTCTTACCCTAAACTTATTTCTGTTCTCTTCCTGCCACGTTAAAACTCTCCTGCCCGCCCCAGCTGCAGCATGTCTCAGAGCAGTAGCCTGGGCTGAGGAAGCATCTACTCAAGACAAAATTTTATCACAAAACTTTATGATTTCTGCTAGTTGTTGGGGATATGTTAATGGCAGCCTCCAGCTTGACCACATGGCCTAGCCTCAACCCACATGGTTCTTCCCTCTGCTACACCAGCCACCTAGGCAGAGGTAGTCTAGCCAGCTTCTGCCACCAACAGAACCTGTAATTCATTTACCTTTTGCTTTTATTCTTTTATTTGCTTTATTCTTTATTCTTTGTCTCTAATTTCTTTTTCACTATGTCATATATAGCTTCACATTCTAGTCTTCTCAGTTTTACCCAGTCCTGTTTAATGTGTCTGTACATTTAATTTAAATTTATGTAAATGTAAGCTAACTTCATACAACTTAAATTCAACTGTACTGTCTCAAATACTTCTAAATTGTCATGCGCATTTTTTAATGGTGGTAAACATTTAAGGTTATACATGTCTATTTCAAGCTAACAAAATATCTATGCCACACAGTCTTTCCTGTAAGCTGTTTATAAAGGTTAAGCCTCTATTATCAAAGGGAGTTTTTCTCCATCTCTTTGTCCTCTACAGGGATAAGTCTAACCTACTAAGTTAAAACCATTTACAGTCAGGCTTCAGGGCTCTGAGTAAAACATCCCTCCACAGCCTCTCAGCTTGGATCCAGTTGCCCAAACAGATTAATTAATTACAGGGATAAAGCCTTACCTAGCCACCTGTGTGCTGAAGGCAAGTAACTAAAGACATATTTTTGTATACTAAGTTATGCTAGATAGTCAGACAGCCCTCAAATGCTCAGAGATCTAGAGAATATGGCATTTAAAATGTTTCCTTAAAAAGCTATTATGACAGAGAGACAGGCCAGCTGCTTGCACCACACATTTCCTCCAAGAAGGCTGATGGACACTGAAAGAAGCTCTACCCACAAAAGTGGCAAAGCTAGCCACTGAGCAATCCTGCCTTTCATCTCAACTGCTGCAAAGGGCTCTAAGGACCATGGACAAGAGGGCAGTGGAATAGACTTTCTCCACGTTGCTTGGGCCAACGGTAGGTAAGTCTTCCAAAAGCTCCTAATCCACAGGTCTCATGCCATCAGCAGAAGGCAGACGTCCTTAAAGCCTCTGACTTCAACAACTGTGGAGGACCTGGGGTGGCTGTCCATGCTGCCAGCTAGTAAGTCTGTGTTACTCTCTAATTATTCAAGTAAAATTGTATCCTTCTCAAGAACTCTGATGCTTTTGACGATTGGTAGCTTTGTCAGCTTAAAGCAGCAACAAAGGCTTCAATTGTTTCAAAACAGATTTCAAAATTGGGTATTTTAAGGTTGCTACTGTTTATAGTCTTAACATTAATCAATAAAGTTTTAACAGTGTTAAACACCATACTATGCCACTATATGATCACATCTGTAACTATGACCTTACAATTAAGGTGCTTTTCATTGTGCTAAAAATCTGCCAGCTGCATGTTTTAATTCTTTCAGCCAAGTCATTTCTAACATGAGTATGCTGCTAATATGTCTTAATATTTATGTTTTCACAAACTCAAAGGATTCTTTTAAGTTCCAGGGAGCAGAATTAGATCCATTTACAGGTTAGATTCACTCCAATAAATCACCTTTTTCCTGGCCTTGGGACTTCCTGGTCACCCTTGGGAGACCCTCCCCCACCTCACACTTCTCCCATTAAATACTAAGACCTAAGAGAAAATCCTAACCTTGTCCTCTCTTCTGCTAACCTCTTGCCAGGTCTCAAAGAGATGCCAGAGCCCCATACTGTCAGAACTGTGATGAAACAACCAGCTACCAGGAGTTGGCCGCACCCCAGCCTTCTCGGATATCCCAAAGACTATCTACACCCCCATTTCAGCAGGAAGCAGTCTCCAGAACTCAATGTCCTTAACCCTAACCCGCCACGCCCAACCCCCACCTTTTTTAATAACAATAATATGTGGAAATGTTATGAACTAGCAGCCAGCTGACCCCGGACCCAAGGATGGGCAGGATGCTCATGGCCTTGCCATCTCTACATCAGCTTTACCTGGCAACAAGAAGGACTCAGTTAGGCATGCACAAGCCTCTTTTAAAGCAAGCACACCAAGTGCCTATCATTCTTTGTTCTGTCTCTGCCTCTGCTCTCTCTACTCTCTCTCTGCTCTCTCTCTGCCTCTCTCTGCCTCTCTCTGCCTCTCTCTGCCTCTCTATGCACACTCTGCACTCTCTCTGCTCTCTCTCTCTCTGCCTCTGTCTGCTCTATATGCTTTGTCTCTGGTCTCTCTGCTCTCTATCTCTCCTTCTTTCAGTTGGCCTCCAGCTACCCCTCTTTCTCTCCAATCACTCAAAAAACACCACATGGGCGCTAAGTCTCCTGTGTGTGTTTCTTAGGCATTAGCTGCAGCAAAAGAACAACAGTCTGGCTGACAAGTTAACTTTGGGGCAGAAAGTAACTACAATAGCCCCCCATGCACTAAAGCAGGAGAGCATTGTGCAGCAGCCCACAGACCGATGGATGTCCAATGTACACATGAATCACTGATGCACTACCTGCCAATCTTCTGCCTGAGAAGACTGATGAATTAGTAATTTGTGACTGTCATCAACTGCTGATTAAAGAGACTGGAGTTTGCAAAGATTTTACAGACTTCACTCTGGCAGGGGAAGCACTAAAAGGACTGGGAAAGTGATGTGAATAAAACCTGCACTGTTTGAACCAGCAGCCTCCCAGAAGGAACCTCAGCATGAGAAGCTGATCTCATGGCCTTAACACAGGTCTTGCAGCTGGCCAAAGAAAAGAAAAAATATGGAAACTTGTACACGGGCAGCAGTTATGCTTTTATAACTGTCCATGTGCACGGGGCTATCTGTAAACAAAGGGAACTGGCTAAGCTTTACTGTGAGCAAGTGAGAAAGCCAGAGATGAGCAGACAACTGCATTCCTCCACATTTTCTTCCCACTGTCCTGCTTGAGTCGCTGCTGTAATTCTCATTAGGGACAGTGACCTGGAGCATAAGCTAAGTAAGCCCCTTTCTGGCCTGCATTGTGTGTGGTCAGTGATTTAGCACAGCAACAGATGCTCACCAGAACGGTAAGATATGATTTTCTTCTTTTCAACTGTGGTGAAGTAAATGTATGTTTTATTGTTTATTTTCATCTCATTTCTTCTTTTTCCAAGATAGTCTCTTAGCAATACCTTTGTGGCCTTGAACTTGTGACTCCTGTCTCAAGCTTCTGAGTACCAAGCAAGGCATGTACCATCCCACTGGTTTGTACTTTTCACTAATTAAATATGAGATGGTTACATTTAAGTTTCTTTATGTATACTTATTTGTTTTGAGGTAGGGTCTTGCTTTGTAGCCAAGTCCAGGTTGGAGGTAGTAGCAGTCAAGTGTCCATATTTAAAAGTGCTGCAGGTATAAACTTGCACTATACATAGCTACTTAAATGCATGGGGCTTTTTTGTAAAAGTAAAATTTATATATGTTTAGGCTTAAATTTTGTAATGTTCAAAACAAGCTGTTGGGTATGTAAGACAGAGGAATATGTTGTCAGTTTAGCAATGCAAATGGAAAGCATTCTAGTTGGAGGAGGGATATATGTGACAAATGTGGAAGGCAGTTACCCAATTCACACTGCTTAAATTTTTTTTTTTTTGCTTTACAGAGCATAATAATATTTTAATTTTAGAGAAATGGGAGACATTGGTGTTTGTTTGAAAGAGGGCGAAAGGAAACATTGAATAAATTGATTAATTTGGAAACTACTTCCCTCAAAGCAATGGAAACCTCAATTCAATCCTCACAATTCTTGAAAATTAATCCAGATTGCTGGGTTGTGGTTTATGACTCAAACACCAGTACTTTGGAGGCAGAGGGAGATAGATCTACAAAGGTCAGCCTGTTGTACAGAGTAAGTTTCAAGACAGCCAGGGCATCCTATAGGAACCTTGTCTCGAGTGAAAAAACATAATGGTTGCATATACTTCTAACTTCAACATTGATAGGTGGAATGAGAAACTTCACATCCAAAATACATAAAAATAAGACAGCAGCTGAACATAGGTTGAGCAGTTGCAAGCATTTTCTGCTCTTGCATAGGAGCAGGTTTCAGTTTCCAGCCCATGTGGTGGACTACAACTGTCCTGAACTGCTATTCCAGGGAAACCAGCACTGACTTGTGACTTCAGTGGTCACCAGATTCACAAGCAACGCACTTAAATACATGAAGGAAAGAATCTCATAGTCTTGTAAGTTAGGATTTATATCAAAAAACCAGGTAAACAGTATCACCCCAAACTTCAATTCTGTCCTCAATTCCTTGTTCATATATATGTCTGAGCTACCATCCACCACCAGAGAATAAAAGGGTATATAAGATCCGAGTATATGTAGTGATACAAATAGTTGTTACCAGACAAACTTAAAACTTTGTGGCTCCTTTAATGTTCAAAACTTTGTACCACTCAGCCATCTAGGATGATTCTGAAAATATGGGATACCAGGGAGAGCTGAGTGATAATGTTGAGGTATCTCATGTTCCAATTACTATTAAAGTAGAAGCATACCACCCATGTCTGTAGATGGAATAACACTAGCAGTCAGACTGCCTTTCAAAGGTAAGGATAATTGATCCTTCAAGAAGACCATGACATTAGAGCATTTTCCTTAAGTTAATATAAATGATGTAGATGTGCTACATAAAAAATACCTTTTTTTTTTTCTTAAACACTCAATTTCCCTCATGTGGATGTAGGCACAAGAGAACCTTTGGAGTATGCTAATCACATCTTTTTTCCCTGAATATAAGTCAATTTTTAAACAATGATTAGTGAAACTATATTTTACAATATATACATAATACTCACTCTACTGCCTTCTTAATATACTAGGAATGGGGCAGGATCTACTATATTCATAGTAATGGGCAAAGAAGTGATCATGGGAATATTAGAGTAAGTACTGTGTAATTTGAGTTCTGTATTGAAAGTGAAAAACTGGCTGAGTTTATACTTGCAATACAGATTGTGCTGAGTACATATTGCTTTTGTCCCATTTGTGGGGATGGAATTTCATTAAGATTGTTGTTAACTTGGAGCAGGGCAATAATTCAGTGGTGTTTTACTACAGTATAAATTGGAGCAGTCTCTATTTACAACCAAAGATATTACACACAGTGTATACTTCAGGGATATTTTACTAAAGTAGGAATTGTAAAAGGAAGTTGAGCATGTTGACTGATACCTGTAAACTTAACCAGAAAATGAGGTTGGAGTATCAGGACCCTGAGGTATTTCTTTGCCACATAGCAGAAGTCAAGCACGAAACAAAGTCATAATTGTTCTTTCTTGCTAGAAGTATTAGGTGATCCTTTTTTTCATTATTTTCTGTTTTGCATAATCTACATTTTTGGCAGTTTATCTCTGTGTAATAGCCCTGCCCATCTTAGCCCATAGTTTGTATTCAAGGGTGGTCTCCAACTCAAAGATAACCACTTCCCTTCTGTCTCCCAAGTGCTACATTTAAAAAATTGTGCCACCACCCGAGGCTTAAACTGCCTTGTATGTCAATTTAACCATTTGGCATTGCTATTATTTTGTAGTTCCATTACCATCCATGCACCTTACTATAATCATAAAAAAAGAAAGAGACAAGACTCCATTAACTAGAAAAGAATTGGACACTCAAGTAGAATATCTCAAAAAATGTAAAAAAGAGAGAATTCATAAACATAAACTACTCTTATAATAATATGAGGAACTCTGTACACTTCTTCATAGGCCTATGTATGATGTGCATATCACCTCTGACCCAACCGTAGAGAAGCTGAACCTGTTCCAACAACATGTGGCAACATTGAGGCAAACAAAGGTATGCTGCTGCATTCAATTCCCCATAAAAGTTTATTGGAATTTATGTATCTCATAATAATTTTGATTGTTTTAAGAGATTAGGAATGAAGAGTTTGTCAATATTAATAAACAAATCATATTGTGTATGAAAAAATTGGAACTAACTTCTGATTCAAGTTTTGAAAAAGATGTAGTGTGTCAATTTCAAAGTGTATTTTCTGAGTCATTGCAGAGTATTGTGGCACTACATATGTTGCTTTTGCAGGTAATATGTGTTCAGACTATGCAGTGTCAACTCACTTGTATTTATCAATTTGAAAAACCTGACAACTTTTGCCTTAATTCTAAATAAGGAGCCAGTTTTTATTAAGGGATGCTGAGGTAGGCATCACTTCATTTTTTGACCAGCCTTGTACACAGAGTGCGATTGGGGACAGGCAGGGCTACACAGGGAAACCCTTTCTAGAGTAAACAAACAGAAAGTGCACAGTACAGGGACAGAATATGTGAAGACACCCAACCATAATACAATATGGAATATATCTGTTTACTGTGTGTATGTGTGTGTGTGGGTGTGTGTGTGTGTGTGTGTGTGTGTGTGTGTGTGTGTGTGTTTATGTTATGGGGAGAGAGAGACAGAAGCACAGATAGACAGTGACAGAGCAACAGAGAGATAACATGTCAAAGTCAATTCAATTCCAATTGTCCCTCTTATTTATCAGGTTCACATTTATGAAGGTAGACTTTTCTGCCACTGAGCCTTACAGATCTCTCTCACCTTTCCAGTGCTAATATGTAGTTGTACTTTCTTGTCAGATTTTCTTGGAACAATCCATCCCCAAATAATGACACAGACATTTCTAAATTATGAATGATTGGCCTTTAACTTAACCTTGTTCCCAACGATTTCCTATACCTTAACAAATGTCTATTAGCCTATTGTCTATTATTCTGTATTCGCAGCTCCTTCCTTGTCTTCCTGGCATGGGTCCAGGCCTAGATTCATTCCCCTGAGTTTTTCTCTCAGGCCAGCAATCCTGCCAAACCATTCCTTTTCAGCAATTGGCCGTTTAACTTTTTATTAAACCAATTAAGGGCCTTAGGCAGGCAATGTAAAAAACACCCTATTTTCACATAATGATCAAATGTCCCACAAGTTTAACTTTTAATCATCCCCTTCTAGATTTAGCATTTTGCTTGATCTCAGGTCCTTCGTGTTTGTACTTTATTGACTGAGATACCTACTCAGGCCCTATTTTGCTTTCTTGGTAATAGAGGCTGAACTTACATCTCTTAGTATCAGGAATTCTAGACACTAGCCAATAACCCCTAATTATAGCCCATAATTTACTACTTTTTAATTTAGAAACAAAATCGACCTCAATTTTGTGTGAATAAGAAATGTAATAAAAATTAATTATTGTCTCAGAATGCATAGCACTAGCCATTTTAACTAAACTAATGCTTATTTATGTTAACAATATAAAATTTTATTCCTGAGATGATCATGGTGTTTCATGCCTTTGAACCCAGGACTCAGGAGCCAAAAGCATGAATCTCAATG
Organism: Phodopus roborovskii; assembly: GCF_943737965.1. Classification (NCBI taxonomy): domain Eukaryota; kingdom Metazoa; phylum Chordata; class Mammalia; order Rodentia; family Cricetidae; genus Phodopus; species Phodopus roborovskii. Next base: position 47,785 of record NW_026125836.1, read on the forward strand.
AATTCCAGGCCAGTCACAGATACATAATGAGGCCCTTTCTTAAAAACAGAACAATGGAACATGCAGAAGACTGAAAATTAAAGCACACTGACTGTACTTACAGAGGATATGAGTTAACTCCCACCAACCAGATGGTAGCTCACGACCATCTACAATCAGATCTGTTGCCCTCTTCTTTTCTACCAGCAGACATTCAAGGAGGGTACTACATATGACAAAATAACTTTTAAAAATGAAATAAAATGTCCTACTGGTTACTTGAAACCCATCACTGTGCCTCTGCTAGAGTTCCCTCAGCTAAAGACCACCAAATAATTGTTAGATCCCCATATCCTCTTGGGAACTTCCTGAGTCCATGCATGCCGGACATTTTTTTAAAATTAGTTCATGATTTTTTACATGTAGATCCTTGTTCCCTATATCTCCCTCATTCCTTCCCTTCCTCTTATCATCTGTTGCCCCCTCACATTCTCCCTGACCACCCTGCCATCCTATTCACCCACAATCAACACATAGGGCTAGGCCATCCAAGTGGGGTCATGTATTTCTGACAGCGCATTTGAAGTGTTGATTAGAATGTCTCTTCTATGTCTAGGTTTAGGGGTATCCCTGGATTGGGGGAATGTGTCCTCAAGGTCCTTTTGTGCACCAGGAATACATCCAGGTCCCACTGTCTGAACTCCATTAGACAGCTCACACCTTCTAGCTGATACCCATCTCAGGGGTCTGAGTCAGTTCCATGCTGGATTCACAGCTATCAGTCTGGGATCCTATTAGCTCCTCCTTCATCAGATCAGCTGTCTCAATGTGTTTCTGCAACTCGATCTTGTCCTCTCTCTCTCTGCATCTGGATTCTAGTTAGACGCAGTGTTTACTTCTGGGTCTTTGCTTCTGTTTTCTACAGAGTAGATGAGGGCTCCATGTAGCGCTCGAGTTAGTTGCTGATGTAATTTTCAGGGAAGGTCAATAATGGAAGCCTTTCCACTGTTGCTCAGATTGTTAGTTGGAGTCAGACTTCTAGGTCTCTAGATATAACTTTAGGTTCAATTTTCTCTTCAAACCAATAATGACTTGCTCTTTTATGTTCTCTCCCTCTCTACCATATTCTACTTTTTGTGCCTGGGTTACCTCATTCATGATTATTTCTTCAAGTGCCATCCACTTCCCTGTGCATTTCAAGATTCCATTTTTTCTGTCTATTAGTAGTCCATTGTGTAGATGTGCCACAAGTTCTTTATCCATTCTTCAGTTGAGAGGCATCTGGGTAGCTTCTAGTTTCTTGCTATTATAAATAATGCTGCTATAGATATAATTAAACACTTTCCTTTGTTGCATGAATGTGGATAATTTGGGTATATGGCTATGAGTGGGATTGCCAGGTCCTGTGGTAAACCAATTCCCATCTTGCTGAGGAACTGCCATAGCTATCTTGAAAATGGCTGTACAAGTTTGAACTCCCAAAAGCAGTGGAGGAGAATTCCCCTTTCTACAGATCCTGTCTAGCAGTACTCAGGAGCCAAATGCATGAATCTCAATGAATTCCAGGCCAGTCAAAATTACATAATGAGGCCTTTTCTTCAAACACAACAATGGAATGGATAGATGGCTAAAAGTTCAAGCACGCTGATTGTACTTACAGAGGATATGAGTTACTTCCCACCAACCAGATGGTAGTTCACAACCATCTACAATGAGATTGTTGCCCTCTTATTTTCTACCAAGAGATATTCAAGTAGGATATTACATATTATAAATAATTTTTAAATGAAACAAAACATCCAACTGGATACTTGAAACCCATCACTGGGCCTCTGCTAGAGTTCCCTCAGCTAAAGACCTCAAGATCTCTGTTAGATCCACTAATCCTCTTGTGCACATTCTGAGTCCCTACATACTGAATTTTTTTTAAATTATTATTGTTTATTTTACATGTTGATTCCTATCCCTCACTCGATACCCTCCCTCCCTCTTACATTCTCTCCCCTTTACATTCACCCTGACCACCTCCCCTTCCATTCACCCCCTCTCCAATATGGAGCTATGCCATCCAGGTAGGGTCATGTATTTCTGAAATTGAGAGTTCAGTTTAAGGTATGTTTAGAGTTAGGGTGAGCATTATGGTTGGTGGTAGCGTTAGTGTTGGGTTCCTGAAGCCCAGGAAAGGAGTGAGAGCCCATGGCAAAAATAACAGGAAAGGAAAGTAACGTTCAGATAGAAGAGAGTTTCCCCTTAGTAGTCTATGTAATTATTTGGGACCTTTGCTAAGCAATCAGTGGGATAAGAGATGTGGGAAGAAACATTTGAGGCACCCATAGATAATGTGACCCAGAGCCATAGGTCAACACCTCTACCAGAGATGATTAATAAAGGAGTAGAGCCATGCTGATATCATGCACCTGGGCTTTCCCAAGGATCCAGAGCTCTTGGGGATTGTACTGCAGAAGCAATGGAGGAAATGTGGGTCGGAGCAAGATGTGTAAACTGATGGATTACCTGTGAGGTCTAGACAGAGAGGGAAACTTTGGAAAAACATGGAGGGCCAGAATCAGGGTTTGGTGTGATAGCAGAACCTGGAGCCCAGAGACAGAAACTTGAAACAGGAGCCCATGTCTGAAGAAGGCGCATGGGTTTCCCATCCTGTAGTGATTGTTGCCTCAAGGGATGGAGTCACCTTTGATACATGTGAACTTCCTGGAAGAGGATGAGGAGCTGTAGCTCTGGAGAACCCTGACATGCCCTTGGTCAGCACCCAAAGAGGAAGCAGAGGCAAGGAGCAAGTCCTATCCTTTTCTGAGGAAGCAGTGCAGCATGCAAAGTAGGGCTCCATCCCACACAGCTGCCTGCAGTCTAAGCATAGAGAGGAATGCTGCATGCCAGGCATTATCACTGAACTTCCAGGCCAAGACTGCCTTGTGGAAATTGTACAAGTATGTTCTGTATCTTCCCAGTCCACACACAGAAGCCACCAGCTACAAGTGGCTAAATGATTGTCATGATAAACAGTCAATTCCAGGCTCATTCTTGACAAAAAATAGGCTTAGCTACAAGTTTGTGGTGTTGAGGAACACTTGGCAAGTGAAATTCCACATGAAGATGCTATGTACACTAGGTACTTTAGTGAGGCTACCCTGGACGTAATATCAAAATCCTGGAGATTTTAAGGATGTGGGCAGCTTCTGAAAAGGTCAGAGTACCTAGTGTGAGACATATGACCCAGGAAATACAGGAGAAGAGCCATTTTTAAATTCTTAATATTTATCTAAAAATACATAATAAAAACTATAGCTTCATATACATAATAGTATCAAAGTTTCAGTTTTACTTTCCAAAATTTTTATTTAGTAAATGTGCATGCATTTGTTCCTGAGTGAAAGGAGCCTTCAGGACACAGAAGAGGGTATCAGGTCTCCTGTTAAAAGAATTACAGATAGGTGTGAACCACCATGTGGATGCTAGGAATTGAACCAGGCTTCCTCTAAGGGCATTAACCACTGAGCCAGCCCTTGGTGCCCCAAGCCCTGCAGAGCTGCATTTGTTCTGAAAAGTGAATCCTATGTGTTCCTTTGGGACTGTGGCTGATATGTCTTATTCAACCTTAGAGGTAGGTTTCTCACCTGAAGCAAAATGCTGTGAATTTTTTAGACTTCAGAGCTAAAACTCTGTTTCTAAAACCCAGGTATGCAAGGCTCAAATTCCTCAGGGCTTAATTTAAAAAAAAACAAAATTCTTCAAAGCTTTCCAAACATACTAATAAGTTTGGACTTCATCCTGTGGGGAACTAGAAGCTCTAGAAGGTAGTTAGGTAGCAATGGAAATCACCAAGTTTAGCAAATGATTGAAAGCTGCATGGCCTTCATATTAATAAGGTGAGAATATAGAATCTCGGGATGCACTTATTGGCCCACACCCATGCAGTCATGGCCCCCTCTTCTCTTCTTTAGGAAAGTGCATAAATGAACTTCAGTGTTGTGATTGTCATAGATGCTATGAAAGTAAAGTCTGAAGAAAGGGTTCTGCCACAAGCCAGAGTAGGCTCCTCTGAGCACTAAAGCTTGTCTGAAACCTTAAAACCACCCGAAAGAGAAACAAACACCTCAAAGAGCTGAATTCGCTCTACTGTCCAGTCCTCTACAGAGATCTAAGTAACTAGTTAGGGCATATGGAGGGCTTTTTGAGAATTTGTTTCATAAAATACAGTCCATGTTGAGGACTAAGTTATTGTATAAATTATCTAAAGCAGAAGTACATGTTAAAAATCATTTCCAGTTATTTGCTACTCTTTAGTATCAGCTAAGGTCTTCTGGCCACACATGTCACTGTACATGCATGGTGAGAATGCAACATGTGGTTTGCACTAAATGTCTTCTCCCCAACCCTACCCAGTGATATGTTGAGAGCTCACAATAGCCAAAATTGGAGTTATTTCCTCTGAAATTAACAAGAAGTTGAGAGATTCTTCTGCAAAAAGGGAATATACATCTGTCAGTCTAACATTAATGTTCACACACTGCATCATTCTCTCTGTGCAGAGGTCCACCACGACCACATTCTTTGTAAATGTAGTAGTCCATCACTCAATGAATCAGCTGACAAAAAAGTTACCAAGTTCATGTTTAGGGTGGTGTGATGATCTGACTATTTTTTTGCATTTACTTGAATGGGGTGATTCTTTATACTACACACACACATACACACACACACACACACACACAAATACACACACACACACACACACACACATCACAGACACACAAAGGCAGAGAATATCACTTACTGAGCCTCAAATATTGGGATGGTTTCCCAAGGCAGCTAAGACAAGATGCTGGTCTGGTCCCTGGTGTAAGGACAAAAAGAAGGGCACTGCCACGATTGTACCAACAAATCCCATGGTATCTGTCCTGGGTGTCTTTCTGAGGTGTCCAGTTCCTAAATGTCACTATGTGGCTAAGAACCCTACAGGAGAACTAATTTGTGATACCCAAAACATAAGTACATAGCTGGAGGCAGCAACAGCTGTTTGATCCAAACTATTCACCATCATGCCCTTAGGTAGACCCTCTACCTGGACAGCTGTGGCTGGAGATGGCTCATTGGGTAAAAGGTCAGGGACAGTGGCACATGACTTTTTCTCCAAATACTGAGGAGAGGGACAATATGGAGATAGGAGTCTCCTGCAGTGCATTAACCAGACAGCCTAGCAGAATCCTTGAGATCCAGGTTCAGTGAAGGGTACTTTCTAGGCAGTAACTCAATCACTGCTGAGATTAGCTTTGCTATGGGTTTGACTCCTCAGAAATAGCTTCATGACCTTGGACTTGAGAAGCAAGATGTTGGGACTTTTGTTGTTGTTTGGGTTTTTTTTGGTTTTGTTTTTGTTTTTTTGAGACAGGATTTATGTGTAATCACTATGTTCAACCAGGCTGATCTCAAAATCACAGATTCTCTGGTCTCTCAAGTGCTAGAATTAAAGACATCTACTACTATCCTGGTAGGAAAAGGCTGTGTAAAGTAAGACATGAGGGAAAAAAAGGTCATGAAGGCAACCTTTTTAAAATATTGATAGATTAGTTTGCTTTTAATATTTATTTTTCTTTTGTATGTATATGACTGTGTGTTTGTACAAGCACATATAGGTTCCCTCCAAAAAAAAAAAAAAAAAAGCCATCAGAACACCTACAACACCTGGAGTTACATGTGGTAGTAAGCTCACCCTGTGGAGTCTGGAAACCAATCTCTCATCTTTCTGCTTACTTGGTTACTTTTTGAGATAGGGTCTCCAAAAACAGGCTAGCCTTGAACTTGCTATGTAGCTGTGTAGCTGAGGATGACCTTGAACCTCTGATCTTCCTGCCTCTACCTCCCAAATACTGGGATGATAGGTAAACACCACCATACATACCCAGTTTCTGGAGAGCCAGGAATAGAGCCCAGGGTCTCATGCATGTTAGGCAAGCACTCTCTAAACACTGAGCTACATATATCTCCATCACAAATTGAACTTTCTGGAAGTTAAGAATTCTCTCCAATAGAAGACACTTAAAATTGTCCAGAAAGGCAACACAGTAAGGAATGAAACTGTTGGTATATAAAGCAGACATAGGGCCTGTAGCCAAAGTAGGAAACAAGTGCAAACCAGTAGAAAAAGACAGCCCAGTAAAAACCGATCAAGGGCTCAGGCAGACATTTCAGAAACCGCGGGCTCTTTTGAGCAAGTGGAAAGGTTGCAGACTTGTCAGTTGTCAGTGAAATCAACAGGCAAATGGAACCATCAGTGCACAGTCATAAGTCTACAGAAAAATGTAAAAACTTAATGGAGGGCCAGTGAAAAAGTAAGGTCACTTGCCTGGCTCCTTCAATTTGTCTCTGACTTCCACTCCTGCTATGGGACCTGCTCCCAATAAATGCTTGTTTGAAACACATACACAGAGAGACAGAGGGGTGGGGGGAGGAGAATAAGAGAGAAAGAGGAACATGCTAGAAGGTGCACACTAGTTCTGTTCATAGTAGCCACAAACTGGAACAACACAAATATCCATCAGCATTAGATTGGAATTAGGCATGGGTGAGGAAGAGGCCAAGGAGATGGAGAAGCTTAGGGTCAAACTGAGGGCCTCACAGGTGCTAGGGCAGTGCTCTGCTGCTGAGCCTCCAAACTCAACCTCTCTGTGCAAAAGTCATCTCACCTCTGTAGAGCCCTCAGTCCCTGTCTATCAGGTTCAAGTACTTATCCCTTTAAATTCTTCCCTCATCTCCTATTTAGGTGAACTAGGTGGTGTGTACCAATCGAAAGTGCCCCAGTAGATCAAAAGAAGGCAAGAACAAGGCATCCCTTAGCACTTAAATGTTCCTGTCATCTGAATGTCAGCTCTAGCGTGAGAGAGCTGTGTTTTCCTGTTGCACAGTGGTGCTTGATATATAAGTATTGCCATGGATGAATCCAAAAGAGGCTGAGGAAATGTGATTCATTCCCTTTGCCAAAGAGGGCTGCCTACCTGCAGAGGCTCAGCAGGGTGGGTCTCCCATTAAGGCCTCTGGCAGGTGTTAATGAGATTAGCAATTAAAAGGCAGGCCAGCAGTGGCCAGACACCAGGATCTGAGTGAGAGTCAGCTCAAGAAATGGAGAAGGCATGGCCTCAGTGAGGCAACCAGCTGTAGTTCCTGTTTGCCTTTATCCCCTATGCCATGGGCTTGGATAGGGTGGTGTTTCTGATACCTGTGCCAGATAGGACAGTGGAGTTGAGTGCCCACTAGCAGGATACGGGAGTTGCCTGGATACAGGTGGCAGTGATCCTTGATGCAGGTGGGATATATCATTTGTTCCTAGATATCCCAGGATGCCCTTACCTTCTGTTAAAAAGAGACATCCTGTCAAATGTAGGAGCCTGGATTTGTTTTGACTCTGAACAGCCATCAGTAACCAATAAACAGGGAAGGAGCTTGATCCTGTAGGCAGTGGATGTTCTGGCTGTCTAAAAGCTATGGCTGCCATGGCTGTACTGATCAAAGACTCTGACATGTTAACTTAGGGGCAGAAAATAACTACAATAGCCCCCCATGCACTGGTGAGCAGGAGAGCATTGTCCGGCAGCCCAAAGAACAATGGATGTCCAATGCCCACATGAATAACTGATGCACTAACTGCCACTCTTCTGCCTGAGAAGACTGAAGAACAAGTAATTTGGGACTGTCATCTCCTGCTGATTAAAGAGACAGGAGTTTGCAAAGACCTTACAGTCTTCCCTCTGGCCATGGAAACACTAACTTGGTTCACTGATGGGAACCTTGTGAAAGGTAAAGAAAGGACTGGGACAAGGATGTGAATGAAACCTGCAGAGTTTGAGCCAGCAGCCTGCCAGAAGGAAACTCAGCATGAGAAGTTGAGCTCTTGGCCTTAACACAGGCCTTGCAGCTGGCCAAAGACAAGAAAAAAATCTGTAAACCTGTACATGGGCAGCAGTTATGCTGTTATAACTGTCCATGTGCAAGGGGCTATCTGTAAACAAAGGGGACTGGCTAAGCTTTACTGTGAGCAAGTGAGAGAGCCAGAGATGAGCTGACACCTGCATTCCTCCACATTTTCTTCCCACTGTCCTGCTTGAGTAGCTACTGTAATTCTCATTAGGGACAGTGACCTGGAGCATAAGCTAAGTAAGCCCCTTTCTGGACTGCATTGTGTGTGGTCAGTGTTTTAGCACAGCAACAGATGCTCACCAGAACGGTAAGATATGATTTTCTTCTTTTCAACTCTGGTGAAGTAAATGTATGTTTTATTGTTTATTTTCATCTCATTTGTTCTTTTGCCAAGATAGGCTCTTAGCAATACAGTCCTTTCTGTCCTTGAATTTGTGACTCCTGTCTCAAGCTTCTGAGTACTGAGCAAGGCATGTACCATCCCACTGGTTTGTATTTTTCACTAATTAAATATGAGATGGTTACATTTAATTCTCTTTATGTATACTTATTGGTTTTGAGGCAGGGTCTTGCTTTGTAGCAAAGCCCGGATGAAGGTATTAGCAGTCATCTGTCCATATTTCCAAGTGCTACAATTATAAACTTGCATAGAGAAATGGGAGGCATTGGTGTTTGTTTGAAAGGCGGGGTAAGGAAACATTGAATAAATTGATTAATTTGAAAATTGCTTCAATTATAAACATGCACTACACAAAGCTACCTAAATGCATGCGGCTTTTTGTAAAAGTAAAAAAATTATATATGTTTAGGCTTATATTTTATCATGTTCAAAAAACAAGCTTGTAGGTATCTAAGACAGAGGAATATGTTGTCAGTTTAGCATTGCAAATGGAAAGCATTCTAGTTGGAGGAGGGATATATATGACAAATGTGGAAGGCAGTTACCCTATTCACCCTGCTTAAATTTTTTTCTTTGGTTTTACAGAGTATAATAATATTTTAACTTTAGAGAAATGGGAGGTATTGGTGTTTGTTTGAACGAGGGTTAAGGAAACATTGAATAAATTGATTAATTTGAAAACTGCTTCCCTCAAAGCCATGAAAACCTCAATTCACTCCACACAATTCTTGAAAATTAATCCAGATTGCTGGGTTGTGGATTATGCCTTTAACACCAGTACTTTGGAGGCAGAGTCAGAGGCAGAAAGATCTTCAAAGGCCAGCCTGTTCTACAGAGTAAGTTTCAAGACAGCCAGGGCATCATATAGGAACCTTGTCTCGAGTGAAAAAACATAATGGTTGCATATACTTCTAACTTCAACATTGAGAGGCAGAGATAGGTGGAATGAGAAACTCCATCTCCAAAATACATAAAAATAAGACAGCAGCTTAAGATACAATGTGCAATTGCATGCCTTTTCTTCTCTTGAATAAAAGCAGGTTTCAGTGTCTAGCCCATGTGGTGGACTACAACTGTCCCTGGAACTGCTATTCCAGGGAAACCAGCACTGACTTGTGATTTCAGTGGTCACCAGATTCACAAGCAACACACTTAAATACATGAAGGAAAGAATCTCATAATCTTGTAAGTTAGGCTTTATATCAAAAAACCAAGTAGACAATATCACCCCAAACTTGATTTCTGTCCTCCATTCCTTCTTCATATATATGTCTGATCTACCATCCACCACCAGAGAATAAATGGGTACATAAGAGCCGAGTATATGTAGTGATACAAATAGTTGTTACCAGACAAACTTAAAACTTTGTGGCTCCTTTAATGATCAAACCTGTGTACCACTCAGCCATCCAGGATGATTCTGAAAATATGGGACACTAGGGAGAGCTGAATGATAATGTTGAGGTATCTCATGTTCCAATTACTATTAAAGTAGAATCATACCACCCATGTGTATAGATGCAATAATACCAATAGTCAGACTGCCTTTCAAAGGTAAGGATAATTGATCCTTCAAGAAGACCATGACATTAGACCATTTTCCTTAAGTTAATATGATTGATGTAGATGTGCTACATGAAAAATCCTTTTTTTTTTTTCTTAAACACTCAAGTTCACTCATGTGAATTTAGGCACATGAGAACCTTTGGAGTATACTAATCACATCTGTTTTCTCTGAATATAAGGCAGTTTTTAAACAATGATTAGTGAAACTATATTTTTACAATATATAAATAATATTCACTCTACTTCATTCTTTATCCACCAGGAATGGGGCAGGATCTACTGTATTCATAGTAATGGGCAAAGAGGTGATCATGGGAATATTAGTGTAAGTATTGTGTAATTTGAGTACTGTATTGACAGTGAAAAACTGGCTGTGTTTATACTTGCAATACAGATTGTGCTGAGTATATATTGCTTTTGTCCCATTTGTGGGGATGGAATTTCATTAAGATTGTTGGTAACTTGGAGCAGGGCAATAATTCAGGTGTGTTTTACTACAGTATAAATTGGAGCAATCTGTATTTACTACCAAAGATATTACACGCAGGGCAAAACTTCAGGGATATTTTACTACAGTAGGAATTGTAAAAGGGAGTTGGAGCATGTTGACTGATACCTGTAATCTTAACCTGAAAAGGAGGTTGGAGTATCAGGACTCTAGTTATTTTTTTACCACATAGGAGAAGTCAAGCACGAAACAAAGTCATAATTGTTCTTTCTTGCTAGAAGTATTAGGTGATCCTTTTTTCATTTTTTTCTGTTTGGCATAACCTACATTTTTGGCAGTTTATCTCTGTGTAATAGCCCTGCCCATCTTAGCCCATAGTTTGTATTCAAGGGTGGTCTCCAACTCACAGATAACCACTGCACTTCTGTCTCCCAAGAGCTACAATTAAAAAATTGTGAAACCACCCGAGGCTTAAACTGCCTTGTATGTCAATTTACACATTTGGCATTCCTTTATTTTGTAGTTCCATTAGCATCCTTGCACCTTACTATAATCATATCTGGTTTCATTAAAAAAAAAAAAAACAGACAAGTGTCCATTAACTAGAAAAGATTTGGACACTCATGTAGAATTCCTCAAAAAATGTAAAAAAGACAGAATTCATAAACATAAACTACTCTTATAACAATATGAGGAACTATGTAAACTTCTTCATAGGCCTATGTATGATGCGCATATCACCTCTGACCCCACCGTAGAGAAGCTGAACCTGTTCCAACAACATGTGGCAACTTTGAGGCAAACAAAGGTATGCTGCTGCATTCATTCCCCCATGAAATTTCATTGGACGTTTATGTATCTCATAACAATTTTGATTGTTTTAAGAATTTAGGAATTAACAGTTTGTCAATATTAATAAAAAATCATATTGTGTATGAGAAAATTGGAACTAACTTCAGATTCAAGTTTTGAAAAAGATGGAGTGTGTCAATTTCAAAGTGTATTTTCTGTGTCATTGCAGAGTATCGTGGCACTACAGACATTGCTTTTGCAGGTAATATGTGTTCAGATTATGCAGTATCAATTCACTTGTATTTATCAATTTGAAAAACCTGACAGCTTTTGCCTTAATTCTAAATAAGGAGCCAGTTTGTATTAAGGGATGCTGAGGTAGGCATCACTTCAGTTTTAGAACAGCCTTGTACACAAAGTGAGTTTGGGGACAGGCAGGGATACACAGGGAAACCCTTTCTCGAGTAAAGAAACAGAAAAGGCACATACAGGGATAGAATAGGTGAAGACAACCAACCACAATACAATATGGTATATATCTGTTTGTTTACTGTGAGTGTGTGTGTGTGTGTGTGTGTGCGTGGGTGTGGGTGTGGGTGTGGGTGTGTGTGTTTATGTTATGGGGGAGAGAGAGACAGAAGCATTTGTTCTGAAAAGTGAATCCTGTGTGTTCCTTTGGGATTGTGGCTGATATGTCTTATTCAACCTTGGAGGTAGGTTTCTCACCTGAATCAAAATGCTGTGGATTTTTAGATTTCAGAGGTAAAACTCTGTTTTCTAGAACCCAGGTATGCAAGGCTCAAATTCCTCAGGGCTTAATTTAAAAAAAAACAAAATTCCTAAAAGCTTTCCAAACAAACTAAGGAGTTTGGACTTTATCTTGTGGGGAACTAGAAGCTCAAGAGCGTAGTTAGGTAGCAATGGAAATCACCAAGTTGAGCAAATGATTGAAAGCTGCATGGCCTTCATATTAATAAGGTAAGAATATAGAATACCGGGATGCACTTATTGGCCCACACCCATGTAGTCATGGCCCCCCTCTTCTCCTCTTTAGGAAAGTGCATAAATGAACTTCATTGTTGTGATTGTCATAGATGCTATCAAAGTAAAGTTGAAGAAAAGGTTCTTATTTGTTTTGAGGCAGTTGAAGAAAGGGTACTTATTTGTTTTGAGGCAGGGTCTTGCTTTGTAGCCAAGGCCAGCTTGGAGGTAGTAGCATAATAATATTTTAACTTTAGAGAATTGGGAGGCATTGGTGTTTGTTTGAAAGAGGGGGGTTAGGAAACACTGAATAAATTGATTAATTTGAAAACTACTTCCCTCAAAGCCATGAAAACCTGAAGTCAATCCTCACAATTCTTGAAAATTAATCCAGATTGCTGGGTTGTGGATTATGCCTTTAACACCAGTTCGTTGGAGGCAGAGGCAGAGGCAGAGGCAGAAAGTTCTCCAAAGGTCAGCCTGTTGTACAGAGTAAGTTTCAAGACAGCCAGGGCATCCTATAGGAACCTTGTCTCAGTGAAAAAACATAATGGTTGCATATACTTCTAACTTCAACATTGATAGGTGGAATCAGAAACTTCACCTCCAAAATACGTAAAAATAAGACAGCAGCTGAAGATAGGTTGAGCACTTGCCAGCATTTTCTGCTCTTTTGCATAAGAGCAGGTTTCAGTTTCCAGCCCATGTGGTGGACTACAACTGTCCTGAACTGCTATTCCAGGGAAACCAGCCCTGACTTGTGACTTCAGTGGTCACCAGGTTCAAAAGCAACACACTTAAATACATGAAGGAAAGAATCTCATAGTCTTGTAAGTTAGGCTTTATATCAAAAACCCAGGTAGACAGTATCACCCCAATCTTGATTTCTGTCCTCCATTCCTTCTTCTATATATGTCTGAGCTACCATCCACCACCAGAGAATAAATGCGTACATAAGAGCCGAGTATATGTAGTGATACAAATAGTTGTTACCAGACAAACTTAAAACTTTTGGCTCCTTTAATGATCAAACCTGTGTACCACTCAGCCATCCAGGATGATTCTGAAAATATGGGACACCAGGGAGAGCTGAGTAATAATGTTGAGGTATCTCATGTTCCATTACTATTAAAGTAGAAGCATACCACCCATGTCTGTAGATGGAATAACACTAGCAGTCAGACTGCCTTTCAAGGTAAGGATAATTGATCCTTCAAGAAGACCATGACATTAGAGCATTTTCCTTAAGTTAATATAAATGATGTAGATGTGCTAAATAAAAAATACTTTTTTTTCTTAAACACTCAAGTTCACTCATGTGAATTTAGGCACATGAGAACCTTTGGATTATACTAATCACATCTTTTTTCCCTGAATATAAGTCAATTTTTAAACAATGATTAGTGAAAATTTATTTTACAATATATAAATAATACTCACTCTACTGCCTTCTTTATATACTAGGAATGGGGCAGGATCTACTGTATTCATAGTAATGCGCAAAGAGTTGATCATGGGAATATTAGAGTAAGTACTGTGTAAATTGAGTTCTGTATTGAAAGTGAAAAACTGGCTGTGTTTATACTTGCAATAGAGTTTTGCTGAGTACATATTGCTTTTGTCCCATTTGTGGGGATGGAATTTCATTAAGATTGTTGTTAACTTGGAGCAGGGCAATAATTCAGGGGTGTTTTACTACAGTATAAATTGGAGCAGTCTCTATTTACTACCAAAGATATTACACACAGGGCTATAATTCAGGGATATTTTACTACAGTAGGAATTGTAAAAGGAAGTTGAGCATGGTGACTGATACCTGTAAAGCTTAACCTGAAAATGAGGTTGGAGTATCAGGACGTGAGGTATTTCTTGGCCACATAGCAGAAGTCAAGCACGAAACAAAGTCATAATTGTTCTTTCTTGCTAGAAGTATTAGGTGATCCTTTTTTTTTCAATATTTTCTGTTTGGCATAACCTACATTTTTGGCAGTTTATCTCTGTGTAATAGCCCTGCCCATCTTAGCCCATAGTTTGTATTCAAGGGTGGTCTCCAACTCACAGATAACCACTGCACTTCTGTCTCCCAAGAGCTACAATTAAAAAATTGTGAAACCACCCGAGGCTTAAACTGCCTTGTATGTCAATTTACACATTTGGCATTCCTTTATTTTGTAGTTCCATTAGCATCCTTGCACCTTACTATAATCATATCTGGTTTCATTAAAAAAAAAAAAAAAAACAGACAAGTGTCCATTAACTAGAAAAGATTTGGACACTCATGTAGAATTCCTCAAAAAATGTAAAAAAGACAGAATTCATAAACATAAACTACTCTTATAACAATATGAGGAACTATGTAAACTTCTTCATAGGCCTATGTATGATGCGCATATCACCTCTGACCCCACCGTAGAAGCTGAACCTGTTCCAACAACATGTGGCAACTTTGAGGCAAACAAAGGTATGCTGCTGCATTCATTCCCCCATGAAATTTCATTGGACGTTTATGTATCTCATAACAATTTTGATTGTTTAAGAATTTAGGAATTAACAGTTTGTCAATATTAATAAAAAATCATATTGTGTATGAGAAAATTGGAACTAACTTCAGATTCAAGTTTTGAAAAAGATGGAGTGTGTCAATTTCAAAGTGTATTTTCTGTGTCATTGCAGAGTATCGTGGCACTACAGACATTGCTTTTGCAGGTAATATGTGTTCAGATTATGCGTATCAATTCACTTGTATTTATCAATTTGAAAAACCTGACAGCTTTTGCCTTAATTCTAAATAAGGAGCCAGTTTGTATTAAGGGATGCTGAGGTAGGCATCACTTCAGTTTTAGAACAGCCTTGTACACAAAGTGAGTTTGGGGACAGGCAGGGATACACAGGGAAACCCTTTCTCGAGTAAAGAAACAGAAAAGGCACATACAGGGATAGAATAGGTGAAGACAACCAACCACAATACAATATGGTATATATCTGTTTGTTTACTGTGAGTGTGTGTGTGTGTGTGTGTGTGCGTGGGTGTGGGTGTGGGTGTGGGTGTGTGTGTTTATGTTATGGGGAGAGAGAGACAGAAGCATTTGTTCTGAAAAGTGAATCCTGTGTGTTCCTTTGGGATTGTGGCTGATATGTCTTATTCAACCTTGGAGGTAGGTTTCTCACCTGAATCAAAATGCTGTGGATTTTTAGATTTCAGAGGTAAAACTCTGTTTTCTAGAACCCAGGTATGCAAGGCTCAAATTCCTCAGGGCTTAATTTAAAAAAAAAAAAAACAAAATTCCTAAAAGCTTTCCAAACAAACTAAGGAGTTTGGACTTTATCTTGTGGGGAACTAGAAGCTCAAGAGCGTAGTTAGGTAGCAATGGAAATCACCAAGTTGAGCAAATGATTGAAAGCTGCATGGCCTTCATATTAATAAGGTAAGAATATAGAATACCGGGATGCACTTATTGGCCCACACCCATGTAGTCATGGCCCCCTCTTCTCCTCTTTAGGAAAGTGCATAAATGAACTTCATTGTTGTGATTGTCATAGATGCTATCAAGTAAAGTTGAAGAAAGGGTTCTTATTTGTTTTGAGGCAGTTGAAGAAAGGGTACTTATTTGTTTTGAGGCAGGGTCTTGCTTTGTAGCCAAGGCCAGCTTGGAGGTAGTAGCATAATAATATTTTAACTTTAGAGAATTGGGAGGCATTGGTGTTTGTTTGAAAGAGGGGGTTAGGAAACACTGAATAAATTGATTAATTTGAAAACTACTTCCCTCAAAGCCATGAAAACCTGAAGTCAATCCTCACAATTCTTGAAAATTAATCCAGATTGCTGGGTTGTGGATTATGCCTTTAACACCAGTTCGTTGGAGGCAGAGGCAGAGGCAGAGGCAGAAAGTTCTCCAAAGGTCAGCCTGTTGTACAGAGTAAGTTTCAAGACAGCCAGGGCATCCTATAGGAACCTTGTCTCGAGTGAAAAAACATAATGGTTGCATATACTTCTAACTTCAACATTGATAGGTGGAATCAGAAACTTCACCTCCAAAATACGTAAAAATAAGACAGCAGCTGAAGATAGGTTGAGCACTTGCCAGCATTTTCTGCTCTTTTGCATAAGAGCAGGTTTCAGTTTCCAGCCCATGTGGTGGACTACAACTGTCCTGAACTGCTATTCCAGGGAAACCAGCCCTGACTTGTGACTTCAGTGGTCACCAGAATCACAAGCAACGCACTTAAATACATGAAGGAAAGAATCTCATAGTCTTGTAAGTTAGGCTTTATATCAAAAACCCAGGTAGACAGTATCACCCCAATCTTGATTTCTGTCCTCCATTCCTTCTTCATATATATGTCTGAGCTACCATCCACCACCAGAGAATAAATACGTACATAAGAGCCGAGTATATGTAGTGATACAAATAGTTGTTACCAGACAAACTTAAAACTTTTGGCTCCTTTAATGATCAAACCTGTGTACCACTCAGCCATCCAGGATGATTCTGAAAATATGGGACACCAGGGAGAGCTGAGTAATAATGTTGAGGTATCTCATGTTCCATTACTATTAAAGTAGAAGCATACCACCCATGTCTGTAGATGGAATAACACTAGCAGTCAGACTGCCTTTCAAGGTAAGGATAATTGATCCTTCAAGAAGACCATGACATTAGAGCATTTTCCTTAAGTTAATATAAATGATGTAGATGTGCTAAATAAAAAATACTTTTTTTTCTTAAACACTCAAGTTCACTCATGTGAATTTAGGCACATGAGAACCTTTGGATTATACTAATCACATCTTTTTTCCCTGAATATAAGTCAATTTTTAAACAATGATTAGTGAAAATTTATTTTACAATATATAAAATAATACTCACTCTACTGCCTTCTTTATATACTAGGAATGGGGCAGGATCTACTGTATTCATAGTAATGCGCAAAGAGTTGATCATGGGAATATTAGAGTAAGTACTGTGTAAATTGAGTTCTGTATTGAAAGTGAAAAACTGGCTGTGTTTATACTTGCAATAGAGTTTTGCTGAGTACATATTGCTTTTGTCCCATTTGTGGGGATGGAATTTCATTAAGATTGTTGTTAACTTGGAGCAGGGCAATAATTCAGGGGTGTTTTACTACAGTATAAATTGGAGCAGTCTCTATTTGCTACCAAAGATATTACACACAGGGCTATAATTCAGGGATATTTTACTACAGTAGGAATTGTAAAAGGAAGTTGAGCATGGTGACTGATACCTGTAAGCTTAACCTGAAAATGAGGTTGGAGTATCAGGACGTGAGGTATTTCTTGGCCACATAGCAGAAGTCAAGCACGAAACAAAGTCATAATTGTTCTTTCTTGCTAGAAGTATTAGGTGATCCTTTTTTTTCAATTTTTTCTGTTTGGCATAACCTACATTTTTGGCAGTTTATCTCTGTGTAATAGCCCTGCCCATCTTAGCCCATAGTTTGTATTCAAGGGTGGTCTCCAACTCACAGATAACCACTGCACTTCTGTCTCCCAAGAGCTACAATTAAAAAATTGTGAAACCACCCGAGGCTTAAACTGCCTTGTATGTCAATTTACACATTTGGCATTCCTTTATTTTGTAGTTCCATTAGCATCCTTGCACCTTACTATAATCATATCTGGTTTCATTAAAAAAAAAAAAAAAACAGACAAGTGTCCATTAACTAGAAAAGATTTGGACACTCATGTAGAATTCCTCAAAAAATGTAAAAAAGACAGAATTCATAAACATAAACTACTCTTATAACAATATGAGGAACTATGTAAACTTCTTCATAGGCCTATGTATGATGCGCATATCACCTCTGACCCCACCGTAGAGAAGCTGAACCTGTTCCAACAACATGTGGCAACTTTGAGGCAAACAAAGGTATGCTGCTGCATTCATTCCCCCATGAAATTTCATTGGACGTTTATGTATCTCATAACAATTTTGATTGTTTTAAGAATTTAGGAATTAACAGTTTGTCAATATTAATAAAAAATCATATTGTGTATGAGAAAATTGGAACTAACTTCAGATTCAAGTTTTGAAAAAGATGGAGTGTGTCAATTTCAAAGTGTATTTTCTGTGTCATTGCAGAGTATCGTGGCACTACAGACATTGCTTTTGCAGGTAATATGTGTTCAGATTATGCAGTATCAATTCACTTGTATTTATCAATTTGAAAAACCTGACAGCTTTTGCCTTAATTCTAAATAAGGAGCCAGTTTGTATTAAGGGATGCTGAGGTAGGCATCACTTCAGTTTTAGAACAGCCTTGTACACAAAGTGAGTTTGGGGACAGGCAGGGATACACAGGGAAACCCTTTCTCGAGTAAAGAAACAGAAAAGGCACATACAGGATAGAATAGGTGAAGACAACCAACCACAATACAATATGGTATATATCTGTTTGTTTACTGTGAGGTGTGTGTGTGTGTGTGTGTGTGCGTGGGTGTGGGTGTGGGTGTGGGTGTGTGTGTTTATGTTATGGGGGGAGAGAGACAGAAGCATTTGTTCTGAAAAGTGAATCCTGTGTGTTCCTTTGGGATTGTGGCTGATATGTCTTATTCAACCTTGGAGGTAGGTTTCTCACCTGAATCAAAATGCTGTGGATTTTTAGATTTCAGAGGTAAAACTCTGTTTTCTAGAACCCAGGTATGCAAGGCTCAAATTCCTCAGGGCTTAATTTAAAAAAAAAACAAAATTCCTAAAAGCTTTCCAAACAAACTAAGGAGTTTGGACTTTATCTTGTGGGGAACTAGAAGCTCAGAGCGTAGTTAGGTAGCAATGGAAATCACCAAGTTGAGCAAATGATTGAAAGCTGCATGGCCTTCATATTAATAAGGTAAGAATATAGAATACCGGGATGCACTTATTGGCCCACACCCATGTAGTCATGGCCCCCCTCTTCTCCTCTTTAGGAAAGTGCATAAATGAACTTCATTGTTGTGATTGTCATAGATGCTATCAAAGTAAAGTTGAAGAAAGGGTTCTTATTTGTTTTGAGGCAGTTGAAGAAAGGGTACTTATTTGTTTTGAGGCAGGGTCTTGCTTTGTAGCCAAGGCCAGCTTGGAGGTAGTAGCATAATAATATTTTAACTTTAGAGAATTGGGAGGCATTGGTGTTTGTTTGAAAGAGGGGGTTAGGAAACACTGAATAAATTGATTAATTTGAAAACTACTTCCCTCAAAGCCATGAAAACCTGAAGTCAATCCTCACAATTCTTGAAAATTAATCAGATTGCTGGGTTGTGGATTATGCCTTTAACACCAGTTCGTTGGAGGCAGAGGCAGAGTGCAGAGGCAGAAAGTTCTCCAAAGGTCAGCCTGTTGTACAGAGTAAGTTTCAAGACAGCCAGGGCATCCTATAGGAACCTTGTCTCGAGTGAAAAAACATAATGGTTGCATATACTTCTAACTTCAACATTGATAGGTGGAATCGGGAAACTTCACCTCCAAAATACGTAAAAATAAGACAGCAGCTGAAGATGGGTTGAGCACTTGCCAGCATTTTCTGCTCTTTTGCATAAGAGCAGGTTTCAGTTTCAGCCCATGTGGTGGACTACAACTGTCCTGAACTGCTATTCCAGGGAAACCAGCCCTGACTTGTGACTTCAGTGGTCACCAGAATCACAAGCAACGCACTTAAATACATGAAGGAAAGAATCTCATAGTCTTGTAAGTTAGGCTTTATATCAAAAACCCAGGTAGACAGTATCACCCCAATCTTGATTTCTGTCCTCCATTCCTTCTTCATATATATGTCTGAGCTACCATCCACCACCAGAGAATAAATGCGTACATAAGAGCCGAGTATATGTAGTGATACAAATAGTTGTTACCAGACAAACTTAAAACTTTTGGCTCCTTTAATGATCAAACCTGTGTACCACTCAGCCATCCAGGATGATTCTGAAAATATGGGACACCAGGGAGAGCTGAGTAATAATGTTGAGGTATCTCATGTTCCATTACTATTAAAGTAGAAGCATACCACCCATGTCTGTAGATGGAATAACACTAGCAGTCAGACTGCCTTTCAAGGTAAGGATAATTGATCCTTCAAGAAGACCATGACATTAGAGCATTTTCCTTAAGTTAATATAAATGATGTAGATGTGCTAAATAAAAAATACTTTTTTTCTTAAACACTCAAGTTCACTCATGTGAATTTAGGCACATGAGAACCTTTGGATTATACTAATCACATCTTTTTTCCCTGAATATAAGTCAATTTTTAAACAATGATTAGTGGAAAATTTATTTTACAATATATAAATAATACTCACTCTACTGCCTTCTTTATATACTAGGAATGGGGGCAGGATCTACTGTATTCATAGTAATGCGCAAGAGTTGATCATGGGAATATTAGAGTAAGTACTGTGTAAATTGAGTTCTGTATTGAAAGTGAAAAACTGGCTGTGTTTATACTTGCAATAGAGTTTTGCTGAGTACATATTGCTTTTGTCCCATTTGTGGGGATGGAATTTCATTAAGATTGTTGTTAACTTGGAGCAGGGCAATAATTCAGGGGGTGTTTTACTACAGTATAAATTGGAGCAGTCTCTATTTTACTACCAAAGATATTACACACAGGGCTATAATTCAGGGATATTTTACTACAGTAGGAATTGTAAAGGAAGTTGAGCATGGTGACTGATACCTGTAAGCTTAACCTGAAGATGAGGTTGGAGTATCAGGACGTGAGGTATTTCTTGGCCACATAGGCAGAAGTCAAGCACGAAACAAAGTCATAATTGTTCTTTCTTGCTAGAAGTATTAGGTGATCCTTTTTTCATTTTTTTCTGTTTGGCATAACCTACATTTTTGGCAGTTTATCTCTGTGTAATAGCCCTGCCCATCTTAGGCCCATAGTTTGTATTCAAGGGTGGTCTCCAACTCACAGATAACCACTGCACTTCTGTCTCCCAAGAGCTACAATTAAAAAAAATTGTGAAACCACCCGAGGCTTAAACTGCCTTTTATGTCAATTTACACATTTGGCATTCCTTTATTTTGTAGTTCCATTAGCATCCTTGCACCTTACTATAATCATATCTGGTTTCATTAAAAAAAAAAAAAAAAAAACAGACAAGTGTCCATTAACTAGAAAAGATTTGGACACTCATGTAGAATTCCTCAAAAAATGTAAAAAAGACAGAATTCATAAACATAAACTACTCTTATAACAATATGAGGAACTATGTGAAACTTCTTCATAGGCCTATGTGTGATGCGCATATCACCTCTGACCCCACCGTAGAGAAGCTGAACCTGTTCCAACAACATGTGGCAACTTTGAGGCAAACAAAGGTATGCTGCTGCATTCATTCCCCCATGAAATTTCATTGGACGTTTATTGTATCTCATAACAATTTTTGATTGTTTTTAAGAATTTAGGAATTAACAGTTTGTCAATATTAATAAAAAATCATATTGTGTATGAGAAAATTGGAACTAACTTCAGATTCAAGTTTTGAAAAAGATGGAGTGTGTCAATTTCAAAGTGTATTTTCTGTGTCATTGCAGAGTATCGTGGCACTACAGACATTGCTTTTGCAGGTAATATGTGTTCAGATTATGCAGTATGAATTCACTTGTATTTATCAATTTGAAAAACCTGACAGCTTTGCCTTAATTCTAAATAAGGAGCCAGTTTGTTTAAGGGATGCTGGAGGTAGGCCATCACTTCAGTTTTAGAACAGCCTTGTACACAAAGTGAGTTTGGGGACAGGCAGGGATACACTGGGAGGGAAATCCCTTTCTCGAGTAAAGAAACAGAAAAGGCACATACAGGGGATAGAATAGGTGAAGACAACCAACCACAATACAATATGGTATATATCTGTTTGTTTACTGTGAGTGTGTGGGGTGGGGGTGTGTGTGTGTGCGTGGGTGTGGGTGTGGGTGGTGGGGTGTGTGTTTATGTTATGGGGAAGAGAGAGACAGAAACATTTGTTCTGAAAAAGTGAATCCTGTGTGTTCCTTTGGGATTGTGGCTGATATGTCTTATTCAACCTTGGAGGTAGGTTGCTCACCTGAATCAAAATGCTGTGGATTTTAGATTTCAGAGGTAAAACTCTGTTTCTAGAACCCAGGTATGCAAGGCTCAAATTCCCTCGGGGCTTAATTTAAAAAAAAAAACAAAATTCCTAAAGCTTTCCAAACAAACTAAGGAGTTTGGACTTTATCTTGTGGGGAACTAGAAGCTCAGAGCGTAGTTAGGTAGCAATGGAAATCCCACCAAGTTGAGCAAATGATTTGAAAGCTGCATGGCCTTCATATTAATAAGGTAAGAATATAGAATACCGGGATGCACTTATTGGCCCCACACCCATGTAGTCATGGCCCCCTCTTCTCCTCTTTAGGAAAGTGCATAAATGAACTTCATTGTTGTGATTGTCATAGATGCTATCAAAGTAAAGTTGAAGAAAGGGTTCTTATTTGTTTTGAGGCAGTTAAAGAAAGGGTACTTATTTGTTTTGAGGGCAGGGTCTTGCTTTGTAGCCAAGGCCAGCTTGGAGGTAGTAGCATAATAATATTTTAACTTTAGAGGAATTTGGGAGGCATTGGTGTTTGTTTGAAAGAGGGGGTTAGGAAACACTGAATAAATTGATTAATTTGAAAACCTGCCCTCAAAGCCATGAAAACCTGAAGTCAATCCTCACAATTCTTGGAATTAATCCAGATTGCTGGGTTGTGGATTATGCCTTTAACACCAGTTCGTTGGAGGCAGAGGCAGAGGCAGAGGCAGAAAGTTCTCCAAAGGTCAGCCTGTTGTACAGAGTAAGTTTCAAGACAGCCAGGGCATCCTATAGGAACCTTGTCTCGAGTGAAAAAACATAATGGTTGCGATATACTTCTACTTCCAACATTGATAGGTGGAATGAGAAACTTCACCTCCAAAATACGTAAAAATAAGACAGCTGAAGATAGGTTGAGCACTTGCCAGCATTTTCTGCTCTTTTGCATAAGAGCAGGTTTCAGTTTCCAGCCCATGTGGTGGACTACAACTGTCCTGAACTGCTATTCCGGGAAACCAGCCCTGACTTGTGACTTCAGTGGTCACCAGGTTCAAAAGCAACACACTTAAATACATGAAGGGAAAGAATCTCATAGTCTTGTAAGTTAGGGCTTTATATCAAAAACCCAGGTAGACAGTATCACCCCCAATCTTGATTTCTGTCCTCCATTCCTTCTTCATATATATGTCTGAGCTACCATCCACCACCAGAGAATAAATGGGTACATAAGAGCCGAGTATATGTAGTGATACAAATAGTTGTTACCAGACAAACTTAAAACTTTTGGCTCCTTTAATGATCAAACCTGTGTACCCACTCAGCCATCCAGGATGATTCTGAAAATATGGGACACCAGGGAGAGCTGAGTAATAATGTTGAGGTATCTCATGTTCCATTACTATTAAAGCTAGAAGCATACCACCCATGTCTGTAGATGGAATAGCACTAGCAGTCAGACTGCCTTTCAAGGTAAAGGATAATTGATCCTTCAAGAAGACCATGACATTAGAGCATTTTCCTTAAGTTAATATAAATGATGTAGATGTGCTAAATAAAAAATACTTTTTTTCTTAAACACTCGAAGTTCACTCATGTGAATTTAGGCACATGAGAACCTTTGGATTATACTAATCACATCTTTTTCCCTGAATATAAGTCAATTTTTAAACAATGATTAGTGAAAATTTATTTTACAATATATAAATAATACTCACTCTACTGCCTTCTTTATATACTAGGAAGGATGGGGCAGGATCTACTGTATTCATAGTAATGCGCAAAGAGTTGATCATGGGAATATTAGAGTAAGTACTGTGTAAATTGAGTTCTGTATTGAAAGTGAAAAACTGGCTGTGTTTATACTTGCAATAGAGTTTTGCTGAGTACATATTGCTTTTGTCCCATTTGTGGGGATGGAATTTCATTAAGATTGTTGTTAACTTGGAGCAGGGCAATAATTCAGGGGTGTTTTACTACAGTGTAAATTGGAGCAGTCCTCTATTTACTACCAAAGATATTACACACAGGGCTATAATTCAGGGATATTTTACTACAGTAGAATTGTAAAAGGAAGTTGAGCATGGTGACTGATACCTGTAGCTTAACCTGGAAATGAGGTTGGAGTGTCAGAACGTGAGGTATTTCTTGGCCACATAGCAGAAGTCAAGCACGAAACAAAGTCATAATTGTTCTTTCCTTGCTAGAAGTATTAGGGTGATCCTTTTTTTCAATATTTTCTCTGTTTGGCATAACCTACATTTTTGGCAGTTTATCTCTGTGTAATAAGCCCTGCCCATCTTAGCCCATAGTTTGTATTCAAGGGGTGGTCTCCAACTCACAGGTAACCACTGCCCCTTCTGTCTCCCAAGTGCTACATTTAAAAAATTGTGCCACCACCCGAGGCTTAAAAACTGCCTTGTATGTCAATTTAAACCATTTGGCATTCCTATTATTTTGTAGTTCCATTACCATCCTTGCACCTTACTATAATCATATCTGGTTTCATAAAAAAAGAAAGAAGAAAAGTCTCCAATTAACTAGAAAAGAATTGGACACTCAAGTAGAATATCTCAAAAATGTAAAAAGAGAGAATTCATAAACATAAACTACTCTTATAACAATAAGAGGAACTCATGCAAACCTCTTCATAGGCCTGTGTATGATGTGCATATCAAACCTCTGACCCAACTGTAGAGGTAGCTGTACCTGTTCCAACAACATGTGGCAATCTTTGAGTGCAAACAATAGGTATGCTGCTGCATCCATTCCCCCATAAAATTTGATTGGAATTTATGTATCTCATAATAATTTTGATTGTTTTAAAAGATTAGGAATGAACAGTTCGTCAATATTAATAAACATATCATAGTTTGTAAAGTAGTGACAATTGGAACTAACTTCTGATTCAAGTTTTTGAAAAAGATGGAGCATGTCAATTTCTGGGGTGTATTTTTCTGTGTCAATCAGAGCATATCGTGGCACTACATACATTGCTTTTGCAGGTAATATGTGTTCAGATTATGCAGTATCAATTTACTTGTATTTATCAATTTGAAAAACCTGACAGCTTTTGCCTTAATTCTAAATAAGGGGAGCCAGTTTGTATTAAGGGATGCTGAGGTAGGCATCACTTCAGTTTTTGACCAGCCTTGTACACAGAGTGAGTTTGGGGACAGCAGGGCTACACAGGGCAAACCTTTCTCGAGTAAAGGCAAACAGAAAGGGACAAAATATCCTTGAAGACACCCAACCATAATACAATATGTGAATAAATCTGTTTGTTTACTGTGTGTATGTGTGTGTGTGGCGGGCGGGTGGGTGTGGTGGTGTGTTTGTTTATGTTAGTGGGGAGAGAGAGACAGAAGCACAGATAAACAGAGACAGAACAATAGAGAGATCACGTGTCAAAAGTCCATTCAATTCCAATTGTCCATCTTATTTATCAGGTTCACATTTATGAAGGTAAACTCTGTTCTGCCACTGAGACTTACAGATTCTCTCTCACCTTTCCAGTGCTATTAGGTAGTTGGAATTTCTTGTCAGATTTTCTTGGAACAATCCATCCCCAAATAATGTGACACACAGGAGCATTTCTAAATTCAGGAATGATTGGGCCTTAGCTTAACCTTGTTCCCAACAATTTCCTATACCTTTAACAAATGTCTATTAGCCTATTGTCTATTATTCCTGTATTTGCAGCTCCTTCCTTGTCTTCCTGGATGTGGGTCCAGGCCTAGATTCATTCCCCTGAGTTTTTTCTTCTCATCCCAGCAATCCCCTGCCTAACCATTCCTTTTCAGCAATCCTGGCCGTTGAACTTTTTATTAAACCAATTAAGGGCCTTAGAGCGGGCAAGGTAAAAAGCACCCTATTTTCACATAATGATCAAATGTCCCACAAGTTTAACTTTTAATCATCCCCTTCTAGATTTAGCATTTTTGTTTGATCTCAGGTCCTTCGTGTTTGTACTTTATTGACTGAGATACCTACTCAGGCCCTATTTTTGCCTGAGTTGGTAACAGAGGCTGAATCTTAAATCTCTTAGTATCAGGAATTCTAGACACTAGCCAACAACCCTAATTGTAGCCCTAATTTACTTACTTTTAATTTGGAAACAAAAATCTACCTCAATTTTGTGTGAATAAGAAATGTAATAAAAATTAATTATTGTCTCGATGCATAGCACTAGCCATTTTAACTAAACTAATGCTTATTTATAAAGTTAACAATGAGAAATTTTTCCTGAGATGATCATGGTGTTTCATGCTCTTTGAACCCAGTGACTCAGGAGCCAAAAGCACTAGAATCTCAGAATGAATTCCAGAAACCAGTCAAAATTACATATTTGAGGGCCTTTTCTTCAAACACAACAATGGAATGGATAGATGGCTAAAAGTTCAAGCACACTGAGGATACGAGTTACTTCCCACCAACCAGATGGTAGTTCACAAACGATCTACAATGAGATTTTTGCCCTCTTGCTTTTCTCAGGAGGTATTCACGTAGGATATTACATATCATAAATAATTTTTAAATGAAACAATACGTCCTACTGGATACTTGAAACCCATCACTGGGCCTCTGCTAGAGTTCCCTCAGCTAAAGACCACAAGATATCTGTTAGATCCACTAATCCTCTTGGGCATTCTGGAGTCCCTACATACTGAATTTTTTTAAATTATTATTGTTTATTTTACATGTCGATTCCTATCCCCACTCGATACCCTCCCTCCTCTTACATTCTCTCCCCCTTTACATTCACACCCTGACCACCTCCCCTTCCATTCCCCCTCTCCAATATGGGGCTATGCCATCCAGGTAGGGTCGTGTATTTCTGAGCATTAAGAGTCTCAGGTTAAGGTAAGTGTTTAGAGTTTGGTGTGTGCTTACGTGCCGTTATTTGGTAGCGTTAGTGTTGGGTTCCTGGGCCCAGGAAAGGAGTGAGAGCCCATGGCGAAAATAACAGGAAAAGGAAAGTAAAGTTCAGATAGAAGAGAGTTTCCCCTTAGTAGTCCTTAAGTGTGTAATTATTTGGGACCATTGCTAAGCAATCAGGGGGATAAGAGATGTGGGAAGAAACATTTGAGGCACCCACAGATAATGTGACCCGGAGCCATAGGTCAACACCTCTACCAGAGATGATTAATAAAGGGAGTAGAGCCATGCTGCTGATATCATGACCTGCCTGGCGTTAGGGATCCAGGTGAGCTCTTGGGGACTGGTACCTGCAGAAGCTTGGGGGAAATGTGGGTAGGAGCAAGATGTGTTAAATCTGATGGACTAGACAGACAGGGAAACTTCTTTGGAAAATACCGGAGGGCCAGAACTCTGTGGTATGGTGTGATAGCAGAACATGGAGCCCAGAGAGCCAGAAAGGTGAAACAGGAGCCCAGGTCCCAAGAAGGCACATGGGTTTTCCATCCTGTAATGATTGTTGCCCTCAAGGGATGGAGTCACCTTTGATACATGTGAACTTCCTGCATGAGGATGAGGAGCTGTAGCTCTGGAGAACCCTGACATGCCCTTGTTCAGCACCCGAGGAAGCAGAGGCAAGGAGCAAGTCCTATCCTTTTTCTTGAGGAAGCAGTGCAGCATGCCAAAGTAGGGCTCCATCCCACACAGCTGCCTGCAGTCTAAGGCATAGAGAGGAATGCTGCATGTGCCAGGCGTTATCACTGAACTTCCAGGACAAGACTGCCTTGGTGGAACATTGTCCAAGCGGTTGTTCTGTGCCTTCCCAGTCCACACACAGAAGCCACCAGCTACAAAGTGGCTAAATGATTGTCATGACCAACAAACAATTCCAGGTTCTTCTTTCTTGATGGCAAAAAGTGAGGAATTTAGCTGCAAGTTTGTGGTGTTGAGGAACACTTGGCAAGTAAAATTCCCCATTAGAGATGCTTATGTACACTAGGGACTTTAGTGAGGCTACCCTGGACGTATAATATCAAAATCCTGGAGATTTTAAGGGATGTGGGCAGCTTCTGAAACGGTCAGAGTACCTAGTGTGAGACACTATGACCCAGGAAATACAGGAGAAGAGCCATTTTTAAATTCTTAATATTTATCTAAAAATACATAATAAAAAACTATACCCCTTCATATACATGTAGTATCAAAGATTCAGTTTTACTTTCCAAAATTTTTATTTAGTAAATGTGCAATGCATTTGTTCTGAGTGACAGGAGCTTTCAGAACCTTGAAGAGGGTATCTGTTCTCCTGTTAAAAGAATTACAGATAGGTGTGAACCACCATGTGGATGCTGAGAAATTGAACCAGGCGTCCTCTAAGGGCATTAACCACTGAGCTAACCCTTGGTGCCCCAAGCCCCTGCAGAGCTGCATTTGTTCTGAAAAGTGAATCCCTAGTGTTCTTTTGAGACTGTGGCTGATATGTCTTATTCAAACTTAGAGGTAGGTTTCTCACCTGAGCAAAATGCTGTGGATTTTTTTAGATTTCAGAGGGTAAAACTCTTGTTTTCTAAAACCCAGGTATGCAAGGCTCAAATTCCTAGGGCTTAATTTAAAAAAAACAAAATTCCTCAAAGCTTTCCAAACATACTAATAAGTTTAGACTCTCATCTTGTGGGAACTAGAAACTCTAGAGGGCAGTTAGGTAGCAATGGAAATCACCAAGTTTAGCAAATGATGGAAAGCTGCATGGCCTTCATATTAATAAGGTAAGAATATAGAATCTCGGGATGCACACTTATTGGCCCACACCCATGTAGTCACATGGGCCCCCTCTTCTCCTCTTTAGGGAAAGTGCATAAATGAACTTCAGTGTTGCGATTGTCATAGATGCTATGAGAGCTAAAGTCTGAAGAAAGGGTTCTCCCATAAGCCAGAGTAAGGCTCCTCCTGGAGCACTAAAGCTTGTCTGAAACCTCTAAAAACACCCGGGAAGAGAAACAAACACCTCAAAGAGCTGAATTCGCTCTACTGTCAGTCCTCTACAGAGCTCTAAGGTCCAGTTAGGGCATATGGAGGGCTTTTTGAGAATTTGTTTCATTAAATACAGTACATGTTGAGGACTAAGTTTTGTATAAATTATCTAAAGCAGAAGTAAATGTTAAAAATCATTTCCAGTTATGCGCTCTCTTTGAAGTATCAGCTAAGGTCTTGTGGTTCCACATGTCACTGTACATGCATGGTGAGAATGCAACATGTGGGTTTTGTACCCAAATGTCTTCTCCCCAACCCTACCCAGTGATATGTTGAGAGCTCAAAATAGCCAAATTGGTGTTATCTCCTCTGAAATTAACAAGAAGTTGAGAGATTCTTCTGCAAAAAAGGGGAATATACATCTGTCATTCTAACAATAATGTTCACACACTGCATCATTCTCTCCGGCAGAGGAACCCCCATGGACCACATTCTTTGTAAATGTAGTAGTCCATCACTCAATGAATCAGCTGACATAAAAGTTACCAAATTCATGTTTAGGGTGGTGTGATGATCTGACTATTTTTTGCATTTCTTTGAACTGGCTGGGATTCTTTATATTACACACACACATCACACACACACACACACACACACATCACAGACACACAAAGGCATGAAAAAATATCACTTACTGAGCCTCAAATATTGGGATAGTTTCCCAAGGCAGCTAAGACAAGATGCTGGTCTGGTCCCTGGTGTAAGGACTAAAAGAAGGGACACTGCCACCATATACCCAAATTATCCACATTCATGCAACAGAGACAAGTGTTTAATTATATGTATAGTAGCATTATTTGTAATAGCAAGAAACTAGAAGCTACCCAGATGCCTCTCAACTGAACAATGGATAAAGAACTTGTGGCACATACTACACAATGGACTACTAATAGACAGAAAAGAATGGAATCTTGAGAAGGCGCAGGCAAGTGGATGGCACTTGAAGAAATAATCATGAATGAGGTAACCCATGCACAAAAAAGTAGAGAACATGGTAGAGAGAGGGAGAACATAAAAAAGATCAAGTCATTATTGGTATTGAGGAGAAAGTTGAACGTTATATCTAGAGATCCTACAAGACTGATTCCAACTAACAACTGGGAGCAACAGTGGAAAGGCTTCCATTATTGACCTTCCCCTGAAAATGAGATCAGCAACCTTAACTCCGAGCACTACATGGAGCCCTCATCTAGTCTCTGTAGGAAAACAGAAGCAAACACCCATAAGTAAACACTGCGTCTAACTAGAATCCAGATGCAGAGAGAGAGAGAGGATGAAGATCGAGTTGTAGAAACACATTGAGACAGCTGACCTGATGAAGGAGGAGCTAATAGGACCCCAGAGTGATAGCTGTGAATCCAGCATGGGACTGACTCCAGACCCCTGAGATGGGTATCAGCTAGAAGGTGTGAGCTGTCTAATGGAGTTCAGACAGTGGGACCTGGATTTGTATTCCCTGGTGCGCAAAAAAGGACCTAATGAGGACACCCTCCCCAATCCAGGGATACCCCTAAACCTAGACATAGAAGAGACATTCTAATCAACACTTCAAAATGTGCTGTCAGGAAATACATGACCCCACTTGGATGGCCTAGACCTATGTGTTGATTGTGGGTGAATAGGGCCGACAGGGTGGTCAGGGTGAATGTGAGGGGGCAACAGAGGGGAGCAGGAGGAAGGGAAGGAATTGAGGGAGATATAGGGAACAAGGATCTACACATGTAAAAAATCATGTATGAACTAATTTTAAAAATATCCGGCATGCATGGACTCAGGATGTTCCCAAGAGGATATGAGGATCTAACAAGTATTTGGTGGTCTTTAGCTGAGTGGAACTCTTGCAGAGGCCTAGTGATGGGTTCAAGTAACCAGTAGGACATTTTATTTCATTTTTATAAGTTATTTTGGCCATGTATGTAGTACCCTACCTGGAATTGTCTGCTGGTAGAAAGAAAGAAAGCAACAGATCTGATCATTGTAGATGGTCGGGAGCTACCATCTGGTTGGGTGGGGAGTTAACTCATGTCCTCTGTGGGGTACAGTCAGTGTGCTTAAACTTTAGTCTTCTTGTCTCTTCCATTGTTGTTTTTTTTTAAGAAAGGGGCTATGTATGGCCTGCGGTAGACTGGCACTGGAATTATTGCTATTAAGATTCATACTGTTAGCTCCTGATCCTGGGTTCAAAGGCATGAAACATTCAAGGATCATCTCAGGAATAAAATTTTATATCGTTAACATAAATAAACATTAGTTTAGTTAAAATGGCTAGTGCTATGCATTCTGAGGACAACAGATTAATTTTATTACATTCTAATTCACACTAAATTGAGGTAGATTTTGTTTCTAAATTAAAAAGTGGTAAATTATGGGCTATAATTAGGGCGGATATTGACTAGTTCTAGAATTCCTGATACTAAGACGATTTAAGTTCAGCCTCTTCTATTACCAACAAAGCAAAATAGGGCCTGAGTAGGTATCTCAGTCAATAAAGTACAAACACAAAGGACCTGAGATCAATGCCAAATGCTAAATCTAAGGGGGATGATTAAAAGTTAAACTTGTGGGACATTTGATCAATATGTGAAAATAGGGTGCTTTTTTACCTTGCTCGTTTACAGCCCCTTAATTGGTTTTTAATAAAAAAGTTAAACGGCCAATTGCTCAATAAGGAATGGTTAGGGTAGGATTGCTGGGCTGAGAGAAAAACTCATGGGAATGAATCTAGGCCTGGACCCATGCCAGGAAGACAAGGAAGGAGCTGCGAATACACAATAATAGACAATAGGCTAATAGACATTTGTTAAGGTATAGGAAATAGTTGGGAACAAGGTTAAGTTAAAGGCCAATCATTCATAATTAGAAATGTCTGTGTCATTATTTGGGGATGGATTGTTCCAAGAAAATCTGACAAGAAAGTCCAACTACATAATAGCACTGGAAAGGTGAGAGAGATCTGTAAGTCTCAGTGGCAGAAAAGTTTACCTTCATAAATGTGAAACCTGAAATAAATAAGATGGACAAATTGGAACTGAATTTGACTTTGACACGTGATCACTCTATTGCTCTGTCTCTGTCTATCTGTGCTTCTGTCTCTCTCTCCCCATAACATAAAAAATAAACACACCCACATCCACCCCGCACCACACACACACACATACACACACAGTAAACAAAACAGATTTATTCCATATTATATTATGGTTGGGTGTCTTCACATATTTTGTCCCTTTCTGTTTGTTTACCCGACAGGGTTTCCCGGTGTGCCCTGCCTGTCCCCAAACCTCCACTCTCTGTGTACAAGGCTGTTCAAAAACTGAAGTGATGCCTACCTCCCAGCATCCCTTAATACAAACTGGCTCCTTATTTAGAATTAAGGCAAAAAAGCTGTCAGGTTTTTCAAATAGATAAATACAAGTGAGTTGGATACTGCATAATCTGAACACATATTACCTGGAAAAGCAACATATGTGTGCCACAATGCGCTCTGCAATGACACAGAAAATACACTTTGAAATTAACACACTCCAACTTTTTCTAAAACTTGAATCAGAAGTTAGTTCCAATTTTTTCATACACAATATGATATGTTTATTAATATTGACAAACTGTTCATTCCTAATTTTTTAAACAGTGAAAATTATTATGAGATACATAAATTCCGACCAAATTTTGTGGGGAATGAATGCAGCAGCAAACCTTTTGTTTGCCTCAAAGTTGCCACATAAGTTGTAGGAACAGGTTCAGCTTCTCTACAGTTGGGTCAGAGGTGATATGCACATCATACACAGGCCTATGAATAGTTTTCAGAGTTCCTCATATTGTTATAAGAGTAGTTTATGTTTACTGAATTCTCTCTTTTTTACATTTTTTGATATTCTACTTGGAGTGTCCAATTCTTTTCTAGTTAATGGAGACTTTTCTCTTTCTT
Organism: Phodopus roborovskii; assembly: GCF_943737965.1. Taxonomy (NCBI): domain Eukaryota; kingdom Metazoa; phylum Chordata; class Mammalia; order Rodentia; family Cricetidae; genus Phodopus; species Phodopus roborovskii. The sequence goes on from NW_026125836.1 coordinate 80,786, forward strand.
TTTTTTATGAAACCATATATGATTATAGTAAGGTGCAAAGGATGGTAATGAAACTAAAATAATAGGAATGCCAAATGGTTAAATTGACATACATAGCAGTTTAAGTCCCTCAGAGTGGTGGCACAATTTTTTAAATGTAGCACTTGGGAGAGCAGAAAGGCAGTGGTTACCTGTGAGTTTGGAGACCAACCCTTGAATACAAACTATGGGCTAGATGGGCAGGTACTATTACAAAGAGATAAACTGTAAAAAATGTCGGTTATGCCAAACAGAAAAAAATGAAAAAAGTATCTCCTAATACTTCTAGCAAGAAAGAAAATTATGACATTTGTTTCTTGCTTGAGTTCTCCTATGTGGTAAAAAAAATAACTAGAGTCCTGATACTCCAACCTCCTTTTCAGGTTAAGATTGCAGGTATCAGGTCACTGCCATGCTCAACTCCCTTTTACAATTCCTACTGTAGTAAAATATCCCTGAATTATAGCCCTCGTGTAATATCTTTGGTAGTAAATAGAGACTGCTCCAATTTATACTGTAGTAAAACACCCCTGAATTATTGCCCAAACAGATTAATTAATTACAGGTATAAAGCCTTACTTGAGCCACCTGTAAAGCTAAGGCAAGTAACTGAAGATCATATTTTTTTATACTAAGTTATGCTGAGAGTCAGATTACAGCCCTCAAAATGCTCAGAGATCTAGAGAATATGGGATTTGAAATGTTTCCTTAAAAAGCTATTGTGACAGAGAGACGGGCCAGCTGCTTGCAGGCCCACATTACCTCCTCCAAGAGGCTGATGGACACTGAAAGATGCTCTACCCACAAAAGTGGCAAAGCTAGCCACTGAGCAATCCCTGCCTTTCATCTCAACTGCTGCAATGGGCTCTAAGGACCGTGGACAAGAGGGCAGTGGAATAGACTCCCCTTCTCCATGTTGCTTGGGCCAACGTTTGAGAAAGTCTTCCAAAAGCTCCTAATCCACAGGTCTCATGCCACTGAGCAGAAGGCAGATGTCCTTAAAGGCTCTGACTTCAACAACTCTGGAGGACCTCGGGGTGGCTGTCCATGCTGCCAGCTAGTAAGTCTGTGTTACTCTCTAATCATTGGGAAAAAATTTTATCCCTTCTCAAGAACTCTGATGTTTTGCGATTGGTAAGCGTTGTCAAGGTTAAAGCAAACAAATATTTCAATTGTTTCAAAACAGATTTCAAAATTGGGTATTTTAAGGTTGCTACTGTTTATAGTCTTAACATTAATCAATAAAGTTTTAACAGTGTTAAAACACTCATACTGTGCCACTATATGATCACATTCTGTAACTATGACCTCACAATTACGGTGCTATTATTGTGCTAAAAATCTGCCAGCTGCATGTTTTAATTCTTTCGAGCCAAGTCATTTCTAACATGAGTATGCTGCTAATATGTCTTGAAATATTTATGTTTTCACAAACTCAAAGGATTCTTTTTAAGTTCCAGGGAGCAGAATTAGATCCATTTACAGGTTAGATTCCACTCCAATAAATCACCTTTTTCCTGGCCTAGGGACTTCCTGGTCACCCTTGGGGAGACCCTCCCCACCCTCACACTTCTCCCATTAAATACTAAGACCTAAGAGAAAATCCTAACCTTGTCCTCTCTTCTGCTAACCTCTTGCCAGGTCTCAAAGAGAATGCCAGAGCCCCATACTGTCAGAACTGTGATGAAACAACCAGCTACCAGGAGTTGGCCGCACCCCAACCTTCTCGGATATCCCAAAGACTATCTACACGCCCATTTCAGCAGGAACAGTCTCCAGAACTCAATATCCATAACCCTAACCTTACACGCCTAACCCCCACCTTTTTTATAATAATAATATGTGGAAATGTCACGAACTAGCATCAGCTGACCCGGACCCAGGATGGGCCGATGCTCATGGCATTACCATCTCTACATCAACTTTACCTTGCTGCTGGAAGGACTCAGTTAGGCATGGCCAAGCCTCTTTTAAAGCAAGCACAGCAAGTGCCTATCATTCTTTGTTCTGTCTCTGCCTCTGCTCTCTCTACTCTCTCTCTGGTCTCTCTCTGCCTCTCTCCTCTCTATGCACACTCTGCACTCTCTCTGCTCTCTCTCTCTGCCTCTGTCTGCTCTATATGCTCTGTCTCTGGTCTCTGCTCTCTATCTCTCCTTCTTTCAGTTGGCCTCCAGCTACCCCTCTTTCTCTCCCATCACTCAATAAACAACACATGGGCGCTATCTCCTGTGTGTGTGTTTCTTAGGCATTAGCTGCAGCAAAAGAACAACAGTCTGGCTGACAAGTTAACTTTGGGGCAGAAAGTAACTACAACAGCCTCCCATGCACTAAAGCAGGAGAGCATGTGCAGCAACCCACAGACGATGGATGTCTTATGTACACATGAATCACTGATGCACTACCTGCCAATCTTCTGCCTGAGAGGCTGATGAATTAGTAATTTGTGACTATCATCAACTGCTGATTAAAGAGACTGGAGTTGCCAGATTTTTACAGACTTCACTCTGGCAAGGGAAGCACTAAAAGGACTGGGAAAGTGATGTGAATAAAACCTGCACTGTTTGAACCAGCAGCCTGCCAGAAGGAACCTCAGCATGATGAGCTGAGCTCATGGCTTTTCTTACAGGTCTTGCAGCTGGCCAAAGAAAAGAAAAAATATGGAAACTTGTACACGAGCAGCAGTTATGCTTTATAACTGTCCATGTGCACCAGGGCTATCTGTAAACAAAGGGAACTGGCTAAGCTTTACTGTGAGCAAGTGAGAAAGCCAGAGATGAACTGAACAACTGCATTCCTCCCACATTTCTTCCCACTGTCATGCTAGAGTTGCTTGCTGTAATTCTCCCATTAGGAACAGTGACCTGGAGCATAAGCTAAGTAAGCCCCTTTCTGGCCTGCATTGTGTGTGGTCAGTGTTTTAGCACAAAGCAACAAATGCTCACCAGAATGGTAGATGTGATTTTTCTTCTTTTTCAACTTGGTGAAGTAAATGTATGTTTTATTGGTTATTTTCATCTCATTTGTTCTTTTTCCAAGATAGGCTCTTAGCAATACCTTTGTGGCCTTGAACTTGTGACTCCTGTCTCAAGCTTCTGAGTACGGAGCAAGGCATGTACCATCCCACTGGTTTGTACTTTTCAGTAATTAAATATGAGATGGTTACATTTAAGTTTCTTTATGTATACTTATTTGTTTTGAGGTAGGGTCTTGCTTTGTGCTAAGTCCAGGTTGGAGGTAGTAGCAGTCAAGTGTCCATATTTCCAAGTGCTGCAGGTATAAACTTGCACTACACATAGCTACTTAAATGCATGGGGCTTTTTTGTAAAAGTAAAATTGATATATGTTTAGGCTTAAATTTTGTGATGTTCAAAACAAGCTGTTGGGTATGTAAGACAGAGGAATATGTTGTCAGTTTAGCAATGCAAATGGAAAGCATTCTAGTTGGAGGAGGGATATATATGACAAATGTGGAAGGTTACCCAATTCACCCTCTAAAAATTTTTTTTTTGTTTTACAGAGCATAATAATATTTTAACTTTAGAGAAATGGGAGACATTGGTGTTTGTTTGAAAGAGGGCGAGGAAACATTGAATAAATTGATTAATTTGGAAACTACTTCCCTCAAAGCAATGGAAACCTCTATTCAATCCTCACAATTCTTGAAAATTAATCCAGATTGCTGGGTTGTGGTTTATGACTCAAACACCAGTACTTTGGAGGCAGAGGGAGATAGATCTACAAAGGTCAGCCTGTTGTACAGAGTAAGTTTCAAGACAGCCAGGGCATCATATAGGAACCTTGTCTCGAGGGAAAAAAACATAATGGTTGCATATACTTCTAACTTCAACATTGATAGGTGGAATGAGAAACTTCACCTCCAAAATACATAAAAATAAGACAGCAGCTGAAGATAGATTGAGCAGTTGATAGCATTTTCTGCTCTTTTGCATAAGAGCAGGTTTCAGTTTCCAGCCCATGTGGTGGACTACAACTGTCCTGAACTGCTATTCCAGGGAAACCAGCCCTGACTTGTGACTTCAGTGGTCACCAGGTTCAAAAGCAACACACTTAAATACATGAAGGAAAGAATCTCATAGTCTTGTAAGTTAGGCTTTATATCAAAAACCCAGGTAGACAGTATCATCCAAACTTGATTTCTGTCCTCCATTCCTTCTTCATATATATGTCTGAGCTACCATCCACCACCAGAGAATAAATGGGTACATAAGAGCTTAGTATATGTAGTGATACAAATAGTTGTTACCAGACAAACTTTAAACTTTTGGCTCCTTTAATGATCAAACCTGTACCACTCAGCCATCCATGATGATTCTGAAAATATGGGACACCAGGGAGAGCTGAGTGATAATGTTGAGGTATCTCATGTTCCAATTACTATTAAAGTAGAAGCATACCACCCATGTCTGTAGATGGAATAACACTAGCAGTCAGACTGCCTCTTCAAAGGTAAGGATAATTGATCCTTCAAGAAGACCATGACATTAGAGCATTTTCCTTAAGTTAATATAAATGATGTAGATGTGCTAAATAAAAAATACTTTTTTTCTTAAACACTCAAGTTCACTCATGTGAATTAAGGCACATGAGAACCTTGGAGTATACTAATCACATCTGTTTTCCCTGAATATAAGTCAATTTTTAAACAATGATTAGTGAAACTTTATTTTACATTATATAAATAATACTCACTCTACTGCCTTCTTTATATACTAGGAATGGGGCAGGATCTACTGTATCATAGTAATGCGCAAAAGGTGATCTTGGGAATATTAGAGCAGGTACTGTGTAAATTGAGTTCTGTATTGAAAGTGAAAAACTGGCTGTGTTTATACTTGCAATACAGTTTTGCTGAGTACATATTGCTTTTGTCCCATTTGTGGGATGGAATTTCATTAAGATTGTTGTTAACTTGGAGCAGGGCAATAATTCAGGGGTGTTTTACTACAGTATAAATTGGACAGTCTATTTACTACCAAAGATATTACACGCAGGGCTATAATTCAGGGATATTTTACTACAGTAGGAATTGTAAAAGGAAGTTGAGCATGGTGACTGATACCTGTAAGCTTAACCTGAAAAGGAGGTTGGAGTATTAGGACCCTGAGGCATTTTTTTGCCACATAGCAGGTCAAGCATGAAACAAAGTCATAATTGTTCTTTCTTGCTAGAAGTATTAGGAGATCCTTTTTTCATTTTTTTCTGTTTGGCATAACCTACATTTTTGGCAGTTTATCTCTGTGTAATAGCCCTGCCCATCTTAGCCCATGGTTTGTATTCAAGGGTGGTCTCCAACTCACAGGTAACCACTGCCCTTCTGTCTCCCAAGTGCTACATTTAAAAAATTGTGCCACCACCCGAGGCTTAAACTGCCTTGTATGTCAATTTAACCATTTGGCATTCCTATTATTTTGTAGTTCCATTACCATCCTTGCACCTTACTATAATCATATATGGTTTTCAAAAAAAGAAAGAGAAAAGTCTCCATTAACTAGAAAAGAATTGGACACTCAAGTAGAATATCTCAAAAATGTAAAAAAGAGAGAATTCATAAACATAAACTACTCTTATAACAATATGAGGAACTCTGTAAACTTCTTCATAGGCCTGTGTATGATGTGCATATCACCTCTGACCCAACTGTAGAGAAGCTGAACCTGTTCCAACAACATGTGGCAACTTTGAGGCAAACAAAGGGATGCTGCTGCATTCATTCCCCCACAAAATTTGATTGGAATTTATGTATCTCATAATAATTTTGATTGTTTTAAAAGATTAGGAATGAACAGTTTGTCAATATTAATAAACATATCATATTGTGTATGAAAAATTGGAACTAACTTCTGATTCAAGTTTTGAAAAGATGGGTGTGTCAATTTCAAAGTGTATTTTCTGTGTCATTGCAGATTATTGTGGCACTACATATGTTGCTTTTGCAGGTAATATGTGTTCAGATTATGCAGTATCAACTCACTTGTATTTATCAATTTGAAAAACCTGACAGCTTTTGCCTTAATTCTAAATAAGGAGCCAGTTTGTATTAAGGGATACTGAGTTAGGCATCACTTCAGTCTTTGACCAGCCTTGTACACAGAGTGAGTTTGGGGACAGGCAGGGCTACAGGAAACCTTTCTTGAGTGAAAGCAAACCAGAAAGGGACAAAATATGAAGGCCACCCAAACACAAAATACAAATATAGATAATCTGTTTGTTTCATGTGTGTGTATGTGTTTGTGTGGCGGGGTGGCTGTGGGTGTGTTTATTTTTATATTTATGGGGAGAAAGACAGAAGCACAGATAGACAGAGACAAACAATATAGAGATCACGTGTCAAAGTCCATTCAATTCCAATTGTCCATCTTATTTATCAGGTTCACATTTATGAAGGTAATCTTTTCTGCCACTGAGACTTACAGATCTCTCTCACCTTTCCAGTGCTATTATTAGTTGGACTTTCTTGTCAGATTTTCTTGGAACAATCCATCCCCAAATATTGACACAGACATTTCTAAATTATGAATGATTGGCCTTTAACTTAACCTTGTTCCCAACAATTTCCTATACCTTAACAAATGTCTATTAGCCTATTGTCTATTATTCTGTATTTGCAGCTCCTTCCTTGTCTTCCTGGCATGGGTCCAGGCTAGATTCATTCCCCTGAGTTTTCTCTCAGCCCAGCAATCCTGCCTAACCATTCCTTTTGAGCAATTGGCCGTGTAACTTTTTATTAAACCAATTAAGGGCCTTAGGCAGGCAAAGCACCCTATTTTCACATAATGACCAAATGTCCCACAAGTTTAACTTTTAATCATCCCCTTCTAGATTTAGCATTTTGCTTGATCTCATCTCCTTTGTGTTTGTACTTTATTGACTGAGATACCTACTCAGGCCCTATTTTGCTTTGTTGGTAATAGAGGCTGAACTTAAATCTCTTAGTATCAGGAATTCTAGACACTAGCCAATAACCCCTAATTATAGCCCATAATTTACTACTTTTTAATTTAGAAAACAATCCACCTCAATTTTGTGTGAATAAGAAATGTAATAAAAATTAATTATTGTCTCAGAATGCATAGCACTAGCCATGTTAACTAAACTAATGCTTATTTATGTTAACAATATAAAATTTTATTCCTGAGATGATCATGGTGTTTCATGCCTTTGAACCCAGGACTCAGGAGCCAAAAGCATGAATCTCAATGAATTCCAGGCCAGTCACAGATACATAATGAGGCCCTTTCTTAAAAACACAACAATGGAAGAGACAGAAGACTAAAAGTTGAATACACTGACTGTACTTACAGAGGATATGAGTTAACTCCCACCAACCAGATGGTAGCTCACGACCATCTACAATCAGATCTGTTGCCCTTCTTTTCTACCAGCAGACATTCAAGTAGGGTACTACATATGACAAAATAACTTTTAAAAATGAAATAAAATGTCCTACTGGTTACTTGAAACCCATCACTGTGCCTCTGCTAGAGTTCCCTCAGCTAAAGACCACCAAATACTTGTTAGATCCCCATATCCTCTTGGGAACTTCCTGAGTCCATGCATGCCGGATATTTTTTAAAATTAGTTAATGATTTTTTACATGTAGATCCTTGTTCCCTATATCTCCCTCAATTCCTTCCCTTCCTCTTATCATCTGTTGCCCCCTCACATTCACCCTGACCACCCTGCCACCCTATTCACCCACAATCAACACATAGGGCTAGGCCATCCAAGTGGGGTCATGTATTTCTGACAAAGCATTTGAAGTGTTGATTAGAATGTCTCTTCTATGTCTAGGTTTAGGGTATCCCTGGATTGGGGAATGTGTACTCAAGGTCCTTTTGCGCACAAGGAATACATCCAGGTCCCACTGTCTGAACTCCATTAGACAGCTCACACCTTCTAGCTGATACCCATCTCAGGGGTCTGAGTCAGTTCCATGCTGGATTCACAGCTATCAGTCTGGGGTCCTATTAGCTCCTCCTTCATCAGGTCAGCTGTCTCAACGTGTTTCTGCAACCGATCTTGTCTCTCTCTCTGCATCTGGATTCCAATTAGACGCAGTGTTTACTTCTGTGTGTTTGCTTCTGTTTTCTACAGAGACTAGATGAGGGCTCCATGTAGCGCCTCGAGTTAGTTGCTGATCTCATTCTCAGGGAAGGTCAATAATGGAAGCCTTTCCACTGTTGCTCAGATTGTTAGTTGGAGTCAGTCTTGTAGGTCTCTAGATATAACTTTAGGTTCAACTTTCTTCAAACCAATAATGACTTGCTCTTTTATGTTCTCTCCCTCTCTACCATGTTCTACATTTTGTGCCTGGGTTACCTCATTCATGATTATTTCTTCAAGTGCCATCCACTTGCCTGTGCATTTCAAGATTCCATTTTTCTGTCTATTAGTAGTCCATTATGTAGATGTGCCACAAGTTCTTTATCCATTCTTCAGTTGAGAGGCATCTGGTAGCTTCTAGGTTCTTGCTATTACAAATAATGCTGCTATACATATAATTAAACACTTGTCTCTGTTGCATGAATGTGGATAATTTGGGTATATGGCTATGAGTGGGATTGCCAGGTCCTGTGGTAAACCAATTCCCATCTTGCTGAGGAACTGCCATAGCTATCTTGAAAATGGCTGTACAAGTTTGAACCCCAAAAAGTAGTGGAGGAGAGTTCCCTTTCTACACATCCTGTCCAGCAGTATCAGGAGCCAACAGTATTAACCTTAAGGATTCCAGGCCAGCCAAATTACATAATGAGTGCCTATTCTTCAAAACACAACAATGGAATGGATAGCTTATTAAAAGGTCAAGCACACTTGATTGTACTTACAGAGGATATGAGTTACCTCCCACCAACCAGATGTGGGGAGTTCACAACCATCTACAATGAGATTGTTGCCCCCTTATTTTCTACCAGAGATATTCAAGTAGGATATTACATATGATAAAATAATTTTTAAATGAAACAAAACGTCCTACTCTTACTTACTTGAAACTTTCACTCGGCCTCATCGAGTTCCCTCAGCTAAAGACCCCAAGATCTCTGTTAGATACACTAATCCTCTTGGGTACATTTTGAGTCCCTACATACTGAATTTTTTAAAATTATTATTGTTTATTTTACATATCACCCTATCCTCATTTGATACCCTCCCCTCCCTCTTATATTCTATCCCCCTTTTACATTCACCCTGACTAATTCTCCACTTCCATTCACCCCGTCTAATATGGGGTTATGCCATCCAGGTAGGATCATGCATTTATGAAATTGAGAGTTCAGTTCATGTATGGTTAGAGCCAGGGTGAGCATTATGGTTGGTGGTAGTTTAGTGTTGGGTTCCTGAAGCCCAGGAAAGGAGAGAGAGCCCATGGCAAAAAGAACAGGAAAAGAAAGTAACTTCAGATAGAAGAGAATTTCCCTCACAGTCTATGTAATTATTTGGGACCTTTGCTAAGCAATCAGTGGGATAAGAGATGTGGGAAGAAAATTTGAGGCACTCCATAGATAATGTGACCTTAGAGCTATAGGTCAACACCTCTACCAGAGTTAATTAATAAAAGAGTAGAGCCATGCTGATATCATGCAACTGGGCTTGCCCAAGGATCCAGAGCTCTTTGGGGATGGCACCAGAAGCAATGGGGGAAATGTTGGTAGGAGCAAGATTTGTAAACTGATGGACTACCTGTGAGGTCTAGACAGAGAGGAAACTTTGGAAAACACGGAGGGCCAGAATCAGGGTTTGGTGTGATAGCAGAACCTGGAGCCCAGAGACAGAAAGGTGAAACAGGAGCCCAGGTCTGAAGAAGTCACATGGGTTTCCCATCCTGTGGTGATTGTTGCCTCAAGGGATGGAGTCACCTTGATACATGTGAACTCTGGCAGAGGATGAGGAGCTGTAGCCTTGGAGAACCCTGATATGCCCTTGTTCAGCACCCAAAGAGGAAGCAGAGGCAAGGAGCAAGTCCTATCTTTTTCTGAGGAAGGGGGGCAGCATGCAAAGTAGGGCTCCATCCCACAGAGCTGCCTGCAGTCTAAGCAGAGAGAGGAATGCTGCATGCCAGGCATTACCACTGAACTCAGGCCAGGACTGCCTTGTGGAAATTGTACAAGGATGTTCTGTGTCTTCCCAGTCCACACACAGAAGCCACCAGCTAGTGAGCAATGATTGTCATGATAAACCCCAATTCCAGGCTCTTAATGGACAAAAATAGGCTTAGCTGCAAGTTTGTGGTGTTGAGGAACACTTGGCAAGTGAAATTCCACATGAAGATGCTATGAACACTAGGTACTTTAGTGAGGCTACCCTGGACGTAATATCAAAATCCTGGAGACAGTAAGGATGTGGGGCAGCTTCTGAAAAGATCAGAGTTCCTAGTGTGAGACATATGACCCAGGAAATACAGGAGAAGAGCCATTTTTAAATTCTTAATATTTATCTCAAAATACATAATAAAAACTA